>NC_046363.1:20999989-21299989 GCF_011125445.2 Fundulus heteroclitus | reverse complement strand
TTCTCTTTGCCCCCAACAGAGACATTTCTCAGTGTTTGCAGTCAACTTCCCTTCCTCGGCGTCTCAGGCATCAATATATGGTCAGATCCTGTGTGGCCATTTAAAACAAAGAGCTTTCAGCCAGTCGGTCCAGAAAGGCGCTGCTGGTGTTGTTCAAGCTGTCACAACTCTTCACGACAAGATGGTTCACAGTTTTCTCCCTACAGCAGTCAAGTTCCACTACACGTTTAATCTTCGAGACATATCTAACATCTTTCAGGTAGTGCATATAGTGAGCTGAATCGATGCCTGACTTTGAAATTGTTCATAAAATACAGATACGACTGTTCTTGTTATTCAGGGCATCCTTTTAGCTGGTCCTGAAACCGTGAGGGAAGGTTCTGACCTGGTGGGACTGTGGTTCCACGAGTCCTGCAGAGTGTACTCAGACAGACTAGTAGACCTGAAGGACCTGCAGCTTTTCCAGAGGATCCAAATGGAGACTGTGCATGAATGCTTTGAGGTGCAATGCAGATTGTGATGAACGTCATAAATGTCAATGCATTACCTGCAGATTGCGATCCTACAACACAAGCTTGTCCCCCTTCAGGGACTGGAGAATGAAAAGGTGGACAAACAGACGCCGCTCTTTTGCCACTTTGCCAACACGGGCAGCGGACGTTCCTATGTCCCTGTTGATAACTGGTCTACGCTTAGGACCATCCTCACTGAGGCCTTGGAAAGCCACAACGAGCTTTATCCAGCCATGAATCTTGTGTTGTTTGAAGATGCCATCCAACATGTGTGAGTATCCTTTGATTTCTTCTTATTGCTTTATTTGTGATTAACATCCTGAGCTAGATAAAACATAATTTGATGATAATAGAGCTACTAAATAGTAACAAAAGATAATAATAAATGTAGTGGAACAAGTCTTTAGAGCCTTAACAAAACTTGTGTTGTCATCAGCTGTCGCATCAGTCGGATCCTGGAGGCTCCAAGGAGTCACGGCTTGCTGGTCGGGGTTGGCGGCAGCGGAAAGCAGAGTCTGACTCGCCTCGCTGCGTTCATGTCTTCGGTGGAAGTCTTCCAAATCACCCTGAGAAAGGGTTATGGCTTCCAGGACCTCAAGGTAAATGTCAATTATTCTTCGTGTGTATTTTGTCTAGTTATGGTTTTCAAATGCAAATATTGAATAACTTACTTAAATAGGTGCTTTTCATAAAATCTATTCTCTGTTTGCTTTCTGTCTGCATGCAATGTATTGATTTAACTGTTTTTGCTCAGCTTCAGGTTAATGTAATTCTTTATTATTCAGCTTCTCCAATGGAGCAGGAAATATTTGTCAGATACGATTAAGAGCCACTTTGAAGTATTTTAATATTTCACTGACGCTATACACGTTTCAGTTCAATCATTAATTACTTAAAAATGGATTCTAGTCTCTGTCCAGCTGGTTATTGAACAGGCTGAATTTTTCAGTGGGCTTAGGTTGACACTTACAACCTTCCCTTGTGTGGTTTGACTTTATTTGTGTATTTGTTGATTTGTTCAGATGGATCTTGCAGGATTATTACTCAAAGCTGGAGTAAAGAATGAGCGCGTGACTTTGCTCCTGACGGATGCCCAGATACCCGACGATAGATTTCTGGTCACCATTAATCACTTTCTGGCATCAGGTCAGATTCAAAATCCAAAGAATTTGAGCAGTTTCAAAATGACAATGCAATTTTTTGATGAAATTACAAAATAATTAATCACCATTGCCAAAACTCTTAAGTTTGTATTTGAGTTTTTGTTCCCCCTTAGGTGAAATTCCAGAGATCTTTTGTGAAGAGGAGATTGAACATATTGTGTCCAGTGTGAGAAGAGAGGTGCGCAGCCTCGGACTGCTGGATGACAGGGAGAACTGCTGGAGATTCTTCACTCACCGAGTGCAGCGACAACTCACGGTGAAGACAGCCTTAAAAATGTTGTGGTATCTTTTAAACCAATACTGATGTAAATGGGACATTAAGAAGCTAATTTATGATCAATTATCAAACATTGAGACTGTTTGAGGAAAACTTTTGCCAAATACTTAGTAACATGACCTGTCTGTCACGTTCTAGTAGATTGTAACATATTTTTACTTTTTATGTCTAATGAAAAGAGCATTTTACATAAAGTATTTAGTAAAACACAATAATAAAGAACCCCAAGTCGGGATTTGGACCAAGGACCTTTTTTTGCTGCAAGGCAACGGTGCTACCAGCTGTGACACCATGCAGTCAAACAAAACAATGAATATAACATTAAAAAGCCAAAGGTTCAATTTTGGAAAGAGTTATGTTTCACTTGTTCTCTTACTACACAGTACAGTTACTGTCCAAATTATACAGATTGCATCAGAGAAAATAAACAGCAAGTTCTAGGAAAGTTCAGTTGTGCAAAGTAACCTTTATATTCTGGAAAGGTAAAAAAAAAAAAAATAATTCTTTGTTTTTTGAGCTATCGGCAATTAAAGAAGTCTTTTACAAGTTGGCCACCAGGTGAAAGCTCCATCAAAGGTTTACTCTGTAAATCAAATAAATTGCATGAGGAGATCTTATGTCTGCAATAACAGTTTTAAGACAGAAAAAAATGAAAGTAAAGCTGCTGGAAAATATATATAAAAAATATTTTGACAGTCTGTATAAAACAAAGACAGAAAATGAGATAAACTAGATGATTAACAGGAACAAAAGGCCATCCAGGTCACATGTAAATCATCCAACACGTTATTTGTTGTTGTTTCCTCTATGGACAGAACCCCTGGCTTTGCAGAAGCTTGTTCCAATCCTCTGAGAATGTTCTGCTGTCTACATGGTAAAGCACCAACTGCTCACACATTTTGGTTCTTGTCTGCAGGTAGTGCTGTGTACGTCTCCTGTGGGCAGTGCGCTGCACATCAGGGCCCGTCGGCTCCCGGCTCTCATTAACTGCACAACCATCGACTGGTTTCATCCTTGGACAACTGAAGCTCTGCAGTCGGTGAGCTACAGGTTCATCCAGGAAATTGATGGAATTGAGGTAAGCCTGTGGATAGATATATTTTTTATTTTATTTGATATTTCCTGCCATCTATCACTGATTTAACCCCAATAATTAAACTAGGAATGAAAGTATTACCTTGACTACCTAGACAGAGAAACCAGGGTGGGTAATAGCTCAAAATATCAGTTCAATATTCATATGCAGTGCCAATATATAAAGTTGTATGTAGTTCTGTCACAAACCTCTGTGTATTTCTTTATCATTTCATTTGATGGATTAAACCCAAGTGGATTATAATTGTGAACCGGAAAGAAAATAATGCGTAGATTTCTATGTTTTTTTTCATTCTAGAAATCTAAAAAATGTAGTCTTTTTGTTTTCACACCCACTGATACTATACTTTCAGGAGTCTAATGCATAGGTATGTTTCTACCAGCTTTATGCAACTATCATAATCAGATATACTTTAATAATCCCAGAAGGGAAATTACTGTTTCAGTACAACCGCCGTAGGGGAGACGATTTACTGAGGCCATGCTGCCAAGGACATCGCCATACACGGTGCCCACAGGGCGCTGCCCTAAAATATAAACTGACATTTGTGCTTATTATTTTTTCCAAATATCTCAAACTCATCCAAATTGGATGAAGAGGTCGTGTGAACATCAATTTAAAAGCCGGGCCAAAGTTTTGTGAGTTGGATGTAGTCATGTCCGTTCTGTTGTGTTCACTTTTACTCATGAATGTGCTTTGATCTAAACCACTCGATTGTTGCTTCTGCTGGATGGTGAACCTCTACTCTGGTCTCCAGTCTTTTGGAGCCTCTAACAGGGTTTCTTCAAGGAACCTGGCTTTGCATTTAGCTCCATCTTTTGTCCGATTAAACTCGGATCTTCGTGTCCCAGGAAAAGCCTGTCCACAGCATGTTGATTGTGCCACAAACACATTTTATCTTGGGATGGTGTTGCCATTGTGATCTACAGTCTCATCTAGCCAAAAAAACACATCCGTCTACATGTTTGTTGTGTGTCCTGCATGGCTTATGACAAATGGTTGTGTCGTCATGTCTTCTGCTGTGGTTAATGCTTTCATTGCCAGGCCTTTCAGTGTTGGCCCCGTCTTCTGTGAGCTTTCCAAAGTTTGGGATATTATCTGGTATCTTAACCCTGCTTTAAGCTTTATTCTGACCTCTCTGCTGTATTTCTTGGTTTCCGGGATGTTGCTTGTTCAATAACACTCTCAAAGAAACTTCTGAGGCCTTCACACAAAGGCCATATCACACACAGATGGACTTTATTTACTAATTAAATGATTCCTGGAAGCAGTTGGTTGAAAGGGATTATTTTAGGGGCATCAGATTCCAGAGTACTGAATACAGTTTCAGCTTTGATTTAATTTAAAAATGTTAAAAGCCACGCATCCATTTCCTTACACTTTGCCATTATCTACTACTTTATGTTTGTCTGGCACGAAAAGTTCCTCCTGCAAATTTTTTTTAAAGGTTTGCACTGGTAATCTAACAAAGTGTGAAAAAGTGTCATCATTTTTGCAAGGTGCTGGAGATAAGGCAATATGGTGTTCTGCCCAGGTTCATCATGCACTTTGACACTTAGCGCCGGTTTAGACTTCAATGAACATTTTCTAATTATTGCAGCACAGCTGAATTAAGTTTTCCATAGATCCTTCATCATTAGTCCTCCGGCGAGGTTCTGACAAATTGCCGAACACATGCCCAGAGACTCACAGTGAACGTAGGGATATTATTGTTTTCCATCATAGCGGCGGAACGATCACAACCCGCAGTCATTTATGTTAATGAGATAAGACTGATTAAGCACATAACGACCCTCTAAGGTGGCACAGCTGTCACAACCAGGAAGTCCCATTACATATGTGAACATGTGCCAGACGGTGAACTTTCCCTGTTTGTGTGTCACGTCTGTGTGTGGATGTCCATACTCAGGGATATTAAAGTTTATAGCAGCCGCGGCGCTAAGAAGCTGTTGCAGTTTTAGGTTCAAAGAGGTGTTTGACGACAAACGCGACAACATCAGCAGAAAAGCAGAGCTGACCAACGTGTGTTATTCAAACATTGAAACGAAGGCCTGAACTCATCCGACAGTTGTCATCACTAAAATATAAAGAAGTTTGGTTCTAAGATGTTTGTGTTGATATGAACGAGTTAGAGTATGAAACATTGAATCTAAAGTCATAATGCAGGAGCCTAAAGAAATGTAGTGGTCGTTTATTAAAAGTTGGAAATACATAATGTTTGTTGTACGAGGCCAATCAATGAGCTGCTTTCACACCTTAAAGCAACCCAACATGCTTTATCAAAACGCATTATGTCAGATCTTAATTAATAATGATTTTCTCATCTCATGGATCTATGATCATTAACAATGGCTTTTTGTGAGTTATGGTTAGGTTTGATCTTCATATTCTCTGCTCATTTGTTTTAGCTTTAATTGATTGCTAACCGTGTGATTAATAGATGCCGGTGCATCCTGAATACCTAGTTGAAATGTAGTACCGCAGCTGTTTAGAAAGTTGGACGGGAGCAGATATAATGTAAACAGTGTGCATGTTTTACAAGCAGCATGTCAGTTCTTTAAACACATTATTTTCACAGAGGTCTCAAAGCCCAATCATTCCTGCCGGCTGCACCTAAATTTCAGATTGAGTAAGTCAGGGCCAGCCAAGTAAGATGGCAGAACTTGTAGATGAATTCAAAGTTTATGAAGATAATATTTCAGTGCCCATCAGGTGGGGGATTTTAAACCCCACTTAATCCAGCTCACCCTGTTCTCCCCTCTCCCCACTTATTTTTATAGCCTGCTGTCCAGGAATCCATCAGTCTTTTCATGGCCTACGTTCACAACAGTGTCAACCGGGCAAGTGAAAAATACCTGCGGAATGAGAAGAGGTACAATTACACCACCCCCAAGAGCTTTCTCCAGCAAATCACCCTGTACAGAAACCTTCTGGAGAGAAGCCGGGCTCAGCTTCAGCACAAGATGAACCGGCTTGACAAAGGCCTCCAGAAACTCCAAAGCACCGCTGCACAGGTCCGGTCTTCTCGTAAGCTCATCTTGGCATTTAAGGATCAATATTGCTTAATTATTTTTAATGCTCATACATAGTATTTCTTTCTTTTTTTTTTTTTAGGTTGATGATCTAAAAGCCAAATTAGCATCGCAGGAAACTGAGCTGACCTTAAAAAATGAAAATATAGGAGCTCTTTTAACAAAGATTGGGTTGCAGACCGAGAAAGTCAGCAAGAAGAGAGAGGCGGCAGATGTGGAAGCACAAAAGGTTGGAGAACCTGTTATTTGTTGCTTTATTTATGTTTTTGGGATCACACATCCTGCTATTATCTACATATGCAGGTTCTGATTTGGTCACGGTGATTACTTTTGCACAGGTTGCTGTCATGCAGGCAGAAATTGTGGTCAAACAGAAGGATTGTGAAAGTGAGCTGATTAAAGCAGAGCCTTCACTGACAGCTGCAGTGGAAGCACTAAACACCCTCAATAAGGTTCAGTCACCTCCTCGGTACTTTAAATGTAATAGAATACATATATATTTGTTTATTTGTTTCATTCTAAATATTACAATTTTTTGTAGGTGAATCTCACTGAGCTGAAGGCCTTTCCAAACCCTCCAGCAGCGGTAACCAATGTCGCAGCAGCTGTCATGGTCTTGCTGGCCCCTCATGGCCGCGTACCAAAGGATCGGAGCTGGAAGGCGGCGCGGGCCTTCATGGGCAAGGTTACGCAGTCATCATTTCAATCGCACCATCCTGATTAATGTCAGTCTGATTGCTGAGAGGTCCTTGACCCAGGTCCTGCCCAGCAGCTCTCCAAAGCTTACATTACAGCTCGATGGCTCTAATATTATGCTTTCTCTCCCGATGCTGGAGCAAGAGTGTGAAACTGCTTCCCGGGGTCTTGTTGCCGTTTCTGCAAGTGTGGCTAGAAAACAATTATACATATAGAAATATTACGCACATGGTATGATGGTGGAAATATAAAGAATAAAACAATGTGGTTTGGCTGGTATTTTACATAAAACTATTTTAAAAACAAATAAGTTTCTTTTTTTGTCATTACCCACATTTTTACAATGCCATCAAATTTCTGTGCAAGGTTTTCAAAATTGCTTTAATTCTCTGGTTTTATTCACCAGGTGGACGATTTTCTACACGCTCTGATGTCATATGACAAAGAGCACATCCCAGAGTCCTGTCTGACTGTGGTGAAGCAACAGTATTTGAAGAACCCAGACTTCCACCCCGATCTAGTTTGGACCAAATCTACAGCTGCTGCTGGACTTTGTGCCTGGATTATTAATATTGTCAGATACTATGAGGTTTGACTTAAGATATTTTAAAATTATTAGAAATGGATTTTTTTTTTTTCCATTTTGGGAGTATCATTCTGGAATGTTGTTTTTTTTCTCCTTTAGATTTATTGTGAAGTTATCCCAAAACGCTCTGCCTTGTCACAAGCTAATGCAGAGCTAGAAATGGCAACAGCCAAATTCTTGGCAATTCAAAAGAAACTAGCGGTGAGTGGTTTTGTCATGTTTAATTACAAGCACCTCTCAATGAATATGAATATCATCAAAAGTTCATTGAGTTTATTAATGAAATCCATGTACTAACTATATGACCTTAGATTCACATTTCAAGCTCTTGAGCAGTTCCTAAAGTAAACCTTTATACTACTTTAGACTAATTAGAGACAGCCCATCATTTCATGCTTTCAGTTATTTATTTTTTCTAATTTAAATTATAGTACATGCAGTTGATCACAAGCATCACCTGCAATATTCACCCCACGCAGGATATATAATACAGCAGTTAAAGCCTGAATGGGAAACCTCTTAAGCCTCTTTAATGATCTACTTGAGTTTATTACGTCTCATTATCAATGAAGTGGTGAGTGGGCTGGAGGGCTGGGATTAAGTCAACCTACCAATATTACGCCCCTTATCCACCACAGAAGGTAGTCATAAACCTGTAACCACAGTCAGCTGTAAAAATCAACTCAAGATTGTGGAACAAGTGTGATGGAGTATTTGGACACAAAGAGTAACCTGCAGTTGCTTCAGTATTCTTATTTTACGCCTATTGTTTCACGCCTGGTTTATATGTAACCAAAAGACAGGCATAGCTCAATAGATTAGGCTATAAGTGTTCAGTAAGAAAAAAAATGTCCCCATTCAATAGATGAGATAAGATAAAAATAAAATGACCATTTAAAGTAAACAGTTAAAAATCATTACACAAATACACATATGTGTATTACTATTAATTTGTATGATTATGATTTACAGCCAATCAAAACCTTGGATTCAGTTTATTAGAAAAGTATATTACGGTAAAACACAGTAAGTTTTTTTTACAGAAATGCTGGAAATGGCATCTATGTTCTGTACAGTAATCCACTCAAAACTTGGTCTGAAGTCTCTTTTTCTGAATTACAAATGCATAAAAATCTATCCTGAAGCCCTTTAAATCTCCATTAAATTCTTAAACCAATAATTTTAAAGCTGAGCTTTTTGGTGCTGCTTGTGCACTTTTTCCTACCACAGTTTTTTTTCCTCCACTAAACTTTAACCCAATAATGATCGGAGTATAGCATTCTGTGATTAGCCAGCTTTATTAGCAATGACCTTTTGTGGCTCAACCTCTACTTATTGTTATTTAGATGCAGATCCATTCAAATGAACTTGTGAGTAGCCTCTGATTTGCAGGATTTACTTTGTTTCCCTAGGATCTTGATGCCAACCTCCAAAGCCTAACAGCTCAGTTTGAAAGAGCTACGGCTGAGAAAATCAGTTGTCAGGAGGAGGTGACACGAACCACCCAGACCATACAGCTGGCCAACCGACTCGTTAAAGGCCTAATGGTAAACAACGCGGCATAGAGGGGTTTGGCGGTGTCACTGAACCTCACCTGGCATCAGATTAACTGAGACTTTGCTGGGGGACATGCTGGTAATCGAATTGCATGAGTAATCTGGACCGAAAGTTGTGATATCCTGGCAGGAAACCTTAACAGTTGCATGAGCAGAACAGGCGAAAGGAAGATCTTACAGCCTGGTCCAGCAGCATACTGTGGACATGTGAGCTGGTTAGAGTGGGCCGGTCCACAGAAAACGCATGGCTGAACTGGGCAACTGGCTCTCTGGGCAATTTCCAAAATGGAGAGTGGACGATAAATGGCTAAAACGCTATGCAAATAAGCCCTTTTTTTCTGAACATTAGAAAGGTTTTGTATGGTGAGAAAATATAATCCACAGATTTGTTTTTGTGATTAGATCATCATAATCTATGACTAAACACATTATGCACATTAGACTTAAATGTTTTTTATTGTTCATGCTCTTTTTGAAAATCTTTGCGTTGATGTGAAATAACAGATGGCGATTTTAGTGGCCGCTGTGCAAGTTCAACTTTCTTATTCTAGAAAATGAATGCCTTTTGCATGGAACATCTTGGCTTTTAAGCATATCAAGATAAATGTTTTGTCTTTATGGCATTGACCTGGAAGCAATAGTGTACAGACTAATAAATCAGGCCGTCTATGTTTAATCATTAACTTACCTCAAAGCCTCAACAGCTGTTGGAAATTAACAATGTCTCACCCCAGACTGAGTGATATTACAGGCGATCCATAATACATTAGAGTAAAATTATAGTGATTTTTAACTGTCTGAGAATTTATTATGTGACATATTCTAGATCCACAGCCCCTTGTAAGAAAATGCCACGCTTGATTTATTGCTGCGGGCCGTCACAGTCACAGTATTGAAGGTTTAAATGAATGCTGATTTGATGCAGAGAGAATCCACACGCAAAATTTGTAAGACATTATTCAGAGATATGCAGTTCGATGCATTTAATTCCGTATGTGTTATGAAATCTTCTCAGTTTGGGCGGCACAGGGAAAAGGAAAGGATCTATGTGTTGCTGCTGTTTTTTTAATTTATGTATATTTTTAAAGTAACTTCTACTAGACATCTACTTTTTAAGGCAGAGACCTGATTTAGTATAAATCCCAAATTAGTTCATCCCAGAGGCGGAGAATAATGTCCAGGGGTCAGCAACCTTTACAATTCAATGAGCTATATCTGCCCTCTCTCCTTTTAAACCACAAAAACTTTAATAAACACAAACCTGCCTTCTAAAATTGACCTGTTTTTTAAGTTCAAGAGAAAATATTTTTTCTAGTTTTAGATTTTATAAAAACACCAAACTTAGGGAAAAACAATAAACACTAATTATCATAAAAAAATGTACTTATTTATTGAAAACTAAGGGGAGAAATGGACTAATTGACAAAAAAAGGGGGGGGGGGGAATCCTTGTTTTATTCATATGGAAACATGCAAAAATTGCATGAACACATAGCAAAATTGCACAAAGTATCCTTTCTTTTAGATTGAGTTTGTATTTAAAAACATGAAAACAATCTTTGAGAGCCAAGGAAGGGTCATGTCTTGCTCCAGAGCCACAAGTTGCTGACCCCTGGGGTAGTCCAAGAGGGGCCAAGACTGGTGGAGACGTTCCACAAATACCTCCAATAAAAAAAATAAATAAATAGTCATAGCGGTTGATGCAAATGCTGTTTTACAAATTTTAAAATCTTTTTTTTTTTTACATTACTCTGAGGGTATTTATAAAGAAACTGATGATTTACTTGGGAAATGTAGGACAAAAACAATGTGAGACTATTGATCTTCCTGCTTGAAACACATAATCTGACTCTCGCCAGGTGGATGTAGTTCCACACGGCTCCACACATCCATCTGGGATCGCTCCATTGGTGATGTATTTCAGAAGGAGGGGCCTTAAAAATCAAAAATCCTTGCATATAATTGGATAAACCACTTGTCCATCATCTTTACTAACGGGCTACAAGCTCTTGCCAAACCCGGTCGGGAGAAGGACGAAAACATTGATTCCACTAACAACAGCCTTCAAAGCCGTTCTGTGGTGTTCTTTTAAAGACATAATATTCGGTAGATTGGACAACCATGATGAAATAGCAGCATCAATGTTACCGCTTGCTTCCTCCCTGCGAGTTGCCATTGTTGTCTGAATCCAAACAGTCACTTCTCTGATACGTCCCATACAAAAATCCCGGCCAGCGATCCTGATTGGCTCGTCCATTTTATGTGGTATTGAAATCCCTCCCAATGGCAGCGATTCCAGATGGATGTGTGGAGCTCTATGGAACGAAATCCATCTGGTGAGAGTCAAGTTATGAAACGCATACTAGTATTAACGGAAACATGTAAAGTGTTTCTGCTGAGAATAGCTACTGAAGAGAAGAAATATGATCCCTCTTGTTGATTTTCTGATGAAAATCAACAAGAGGGATCATATTTCTCCAATTTTAGCTTCCCTTCATTGGCTTCCTGTTAAATCAAGAATAGAATTTAAAATTCTCCTTCTAACGTATAAAGCCCTTAATAATCAAGCTCCATCATATATCAGAGCTCTGATTACCCCGTATGTTCCTAACAGAGCACTTCGCTCTCAGACTGCAGGTCTGCTGGTGGTTCCTAGAGTCTCTAAAAGTAGAATGGGAGGCAGATCCTTTAGCTATCAGGCTCCTCTCCTGTGGAACCAACTCTCAGTTTTGGTCCGTGAGGCAGACACCCTGTCTACTTTTAAGACTAACCTTAAAACTTTACTTTTTGACAAAGCTTATATAGTTAGAGTGGCTCATGTTACCCTGAGCTATCTCTATAGTTATGCTGCTATAGGCTTAGGCTACTGGAGGACATCAGGGCCTATTTTTCTCACTCTATAGAGTTCTACTGTTCTTCAATTATGCATTACGTTTTGTCATTTCTGCTTTACCTTTCTGTTCTCTCTCTTTTATCTTCATAGTAGGCACACCTGGTCTGGTGTTCTGTTAACTGTGACATCATCCAGGGAAGACGGATCACCCGCTATTACCATCTAATGTAGAACAGATTACTAGATCAATGTGTGCTTCTGTGCTTTTTTGTTTCTCTTGTTGTGTCTCTGCTCTGTCTTCTGTAACCCCAGTCGGTCGAGGCAGATGACCGTTCACACTGAGCCCGGTTCTGCCAGAGGTTTTCCTTCCCGTTAATGGGGAGTTTTTCTTTCCACTGTCGCTTCATGCTTGCTTAGTATGAGGGATTGCAGCAAAGCCATGGACAATGTAGCTCTACGGTTCCCCAGGAGTGACTGCTGCTTGTTGGGACTTTGATGCAATCAACTAGTTTCCTTATATAGAAACATTTTTGACCAATCTGTATAATCTGACCCAATCTGTATAATATGATTGAACTTGACTTTGTAAAGTGCCTTGAGATGACATGTTTCATGAATTGGCGCTATATAAATAAAATTTAATTGAATTGAAGAGTAAGGCTGTCTAACAAATCATTAAAATAATATTTGCTCTTACTTTTTGTTTTTACATTCCTTGTTATGTTTTGATTTCTTGGTGCATGTTTCAAAGTGTAAACTCATGGGCGGGCGGCACAACACCTATCTCCATTTCCGGCATAATTAATCATCTGTTTCTATGGAAGCACCTATCCAGTGTAAATGTGACAATGGTTTAAAGGGTTTACAAAAAAGTTGTTTTAAGGCAGGGATGTCAAACTCCAGTCTTTGAAGGCTGATATCCTCCATCCTCTGGATGCTTCCCAAATCCAACATACCTGAATCAAATGACTGACATCAACATTTTTATTAAGTTCTACTGAGTCCAAGATCTAATATTGACACAGAGACACATCTAAAATTAGCAGGGCACCATCCCGCAAGGACTGAAGTTAAAAACCTGTGTTAAAAGGCACAAATATCCATTTTGTTTTTTGTCCCTCCCTGGCTAGTCGTTAGCTTCAGCCAATGGATTTAACTAATCTTGATTATTTTGAAGATCCAGAAGCGTTATTTCCTACAGTTAAGATATTAGCTGCTTATAGCCTCTCAACAGAACCTCACTTCAAAAATGACAAGTAATCTCTTTAATCTCCTGCAGGCTGAAAAGGAACGCTGGTCCCAGACGATTGTCCAGTATGAGAAACAGCAGAAAACCTTGTGTGGGGACATCCTCCTCACCTCAGCTTTCATCTCCTACTTGGGTTATTTTACAAGCCAGTATCGTGTGGAGCTTTACAAAAATTCTTGGATTCCTTTCCTTCAGTCACTGGAGGTAAAATCAGTTTTGCAACACGCATAAATACAGTCGTTTGAGAACAAATCCTTTTCCCTGTAAACGGCTCCGGCGCTTTGAACTGGAGGCCGCTGGAGTATCCTCACTCCTCTGACTTTGTTCCAGGTCTCTGTGGCCCTGACAGACGGCCTGGATCCGATCCTCATGCTTACAGATGATGCCACTGTTGCAGGCTGGCATAACCAGGGCTTGCCAAATGATAGGATGTCAACTGAAAATGCAGCCATCCTGACCACCAGTGAGCGTTGGCCACTCATCGTCGACCCGCAGCAGCAGGCCATCAAGTGGATCAGAAACCGACTGGGGCCCGGGCTGAGGGTGGTGCGGCTGGGACAGAAAGGGTGACAAATGGCCCTTCTAGGTTTTTCAGGAAAATACACATTATGTTTTAAAAAAATATGTCATGTTTGATTTTTTTTTTTATTTTGATGCAGGTATATGGAAGTAATTGAACAAGCTGTTATCTGTGGAGAAGCAGTCCTGATAGAGAATCTCCCAGAGAAGGTAGACCCAATTCTGGAGTCTCTACTGGGAAAAAGAACTATTAAAAAAGCAAGGTTAGTGCTGAAACAATTTAGTGCTAGGAAATGATAAAGGTAAATAAGGTCAAATCAGAGCATTTAATAACTCAATATGCAAGAAAGTTGAAAATACCTCTACATACAATAGGTGAAGATTTGTCACATCACTGAATCCTTTTGGTCCACAAAACAGCGATAAGACATGACTAAATGCATTATTATGGTCCCCCTTTAGATTATAAATGAATTTGCGGCTCGTGTTCTGAACCCCTGAGGTCAGGCAATTGATCGGCCCTTCAAGATGGGTGATAGATGTATATTTGTGTGTTTACATTCTTTTTGGTGTGATGAATATTGAATAGATGAGCTTCAGAGTAAAAGTTGAATTGTGGATCAAAATGGTTATGTAGGCCTTCTGTTTCTCACAAACAGCCTACTTGTAACAGACTAGAGTCAATAGGGTCCTCTGTCATCTGACATTTTACTGAAATCATTTTGTAACGATTATGAAATCTGTTAACATTGAAATTCCTCTTGATGTCTGTAATTTATTTGGGGTTGGTGGGATAATCCATGAGGATTATTACAGGAATTTGTTTTCCATAATCTGAGTCATTTAGGATTAGGCATTTGGCCATCGCCACTGTGATACTTTTGTTTAATCAATGGGATGTAAATGCCCAAATACTGAATAGTTTTAAGTGCAGTAAAATTACTAATCACTACACTATATCAGTGTTACATGGCCATCATTATGTCCAAGCAGCAAATATGCTTCAAATGCCTCATTTTTATTATTCTTGTGCCAAATTAATTGACTTTTTTGGGGGGTCGGGGGGCTAAACATACTCCAAAAGTCCCTGAACTTTGTAAAAAAAAAAACAGGCCATGGGAAATATTTGTATTTCATTCCATTTAAAAAGGGATGTGACCAAATGGCTCAACAGCGCCCCCTAAACTCAGCCTGGCCTCCGGTTATAAATTTGGTGGGTGAGACCCTTTAAGACAAGAAAATAAAGTCAGTTGGAGGAATGTCCAATGAAACCAATACAAATGTGTCCATTTTCCACCAAAGGGTCATTTTTGAGGGCTATTTGAGGCCATAAGACAAAGGTGTAATAACTTAGACACATGAGGTTGCTGTAACGATCCGTTGTGGTGAAGAGAGAGCTGAGCCAAAAGGCGAAGCTCTCGATTTACCGGTCGATCTACGTTCCTACCCTCATCTATGGTCACGAGCTTTGGGTCGTGACCGAAATAACCAGATCCCGGATACAAGCGGCTGAAATGAGTTTTCTCCGTAGTGTGTCTGGGCTCTCCCTTAGAGATAGGGTGAGGAGCTCAGTCATCCGGGGAGGACTCAGAGTAGAGCCGCTGCTCCTCCACGTCGAGAGGAGCCAGTTGAGGTGGCTCGGGCATCTGGTCAGGATGCCTCCTGGACGCCTCCCTGGAGAGGTGTTCCGGGCACGTCCCACCGGGAGGAGGCCCAGGGGAAGACCCAGGACACGCTGGAGGGACTATGTCTCCCGGCTGGCCTGGGAACGCCTTGGTATTCCTCCTGAGGAGCTGGCCCAAGTGGCCGGGGAGAGGGACATCTGGGCCTCCCTACTGAAGCTGCTACCCCCGCAACCCGACCCCGGATAAGCGGAAGAAGACGGACAGACATGAGGTTGCAGCTTTATAAAACTTTCTGTCTGTCATCGCAGACCAAGGCCGTTTCTCAGTATAATCGGCAGGATATTGTCTCTGCTGTACGTCCTAAGAACATACTTGTTAAGTACGCAAGAACGTACTTGCATACTTGGGTATTGAGAAATGGCCCAGAACTCAACCCATTCACAGTAACTTGTTTTGCTTGTGGATCTGCTACTTTTAAATTCTGACTCATATAAGTATTGAGCAATGTCTGACGATACAGAGCAAGGCGATGTTGAATCCTACTCTGAACAGTAATTGTTGGCTAGACTGTGTGGGCATGGCGGAGTGGCAAATTTTGATATCTCACCGTTTGGATAGAGTTGACTATGTCGTATATGCGTGATCTGGTTTCCTCCAAAGTAAGGTTACACCCACACAGAGCTGAATACTGTATCTACACTGAAAAGTTTGAGCCTAAAGATGAAACCACACCTGGCCGGGGGAGCATGGTGATAAAGCTTGTAGCGACATTGAAAAGAAATTTGGCATTGTAAAATCAAACAGTGAAAAATTAAACATTGAAAAATCACTTGCAATAACATCGGAAAAGAGATATGGCATTGAAAAATTAGACATTGAAAAGTCAAACATTGTTAGAAAGTGAAAACTGCTGCAGCTTTTTTTAATGAGAGATGTTTTACGTGTCACTGCAGAGTTCCTCCAGCTTTGATGTCACTACAAGCTGGCACTGTTTTACCATTGGGGGCGGGGCTAAACTGAAGGCCCCTTCATGGGCCTTCTGTTTTTCTCAGACTTAGATTCAGACTTACTTTAATGATTCCAGGGGGAAATTACTTAAGTTACATGCTCCAGAATACACACATTGTTATATATATATATATATATATATATATATATATATATATATATATATATATATATATATATATATATTAGGGCTGGGCAACAATTAAAATATTTAATCGCGATTAATCGCATAATTTGCCTTATTAATCGTGATTAATCGTGATTAATCGCATTGTATTTACAAACTCCAAGAATGAATTCAAAAGTAGTGTAAAGAGCACTTTTATTTTAATGTTCTGCTGCCCTATGAACAAAAGTGTTGTAACATTTGTAGCACTTATCAGTAACACATATTTAGTGTAAAGCTTATTGCCACTGACAGGGAATTCTCTTTATGGGGAAAAAATCTACCAAAAACAGGCAATTTCTGAGGTAACACCAGGGAGCAGCATTACCATTTTATTTTCAATACCAAAGTTTAACTTGGCAGTGGTTACAACTAGCTTGTTTCTGTCATATTCGATGCTGGAAGAACTTTAAACTGAAATGCTTGCTAACTCGATATGCTTGCGTTGCTTGCGTTTATTTGACGTTGACACGCGTTTTTTTGTTGTTGCTTTCTCGCGTGCATATAGTGAATGGCAGGGAAAAACAGACAAAAACACATGGATACTTTGAAACGAGAAGCGACTTCACCGACGGCGTCGATGCAGACCCCCCCGCTCTGCACAAAACTTGTTCCGGCCGCCAACTCACCGCCTCGCCTAAGCAAATTCCTGCGGGAAACACCGCCTTCCCCATGTCAGCTTAGTTTTTTTCCGGCCAGCACCTTTCTTCCTCTGAATCCGAGGTTTGGCTGACAGCGAGGTTATTGGCGCATTATCGCCACCTACTGTTCTGATTCAAATCCCTACACTGCAGCAACAGACCTTCACAAAATAAAAGCATGTGAGCAACATGCGTTAATGCGCGTTAAAGAAAATATCGCCGTTAATAGTCTAATGAGTTAACGCGAAATTAACGCGTTAACTTGCCCAGCCCTAATATATATATATATATATATATATATATATATATATATATATATATATATATATATATATATATATATATATACAACGTTCCACACAAGTCACTGGTTTAGCTCCATGTCACTACAATCATTAGCTGTATAAGCTAATGAGGATAATATTAATGAAAATAATACCCTTTCTTGTGGTCGAGCAGCGGTACTTGACCGGAGCTTTCCATAAGTTCAATTCAGGTATATGAGTACCGGGAAAAACTCAAGGCCCAAAATAGCTGCTCTACAAGTACCGTAGTTAACCCTTACCCTTTAGCAAGACAATGAATTATGAAAAAGTTACCTTTCAACCAACAGCATGAATAGAAAATACCACATATTGATGTTCTGCTGTGATTTCCTGCACTGAAATGCTTACATCGTTCTTGTTCTCCTCAATGTCTAAGCATTAATGTTGAGTTTTTTTGTGGGATATTCATTAAGTTTTTTTTTTTTTTTTTTGAAGTGCTGTCCGTCCAGACGTAACAATTTATCATACTAAATCTGATTATAAGTTTATCCCTTGTAGATGACCCACACACTTGTTTCTGTCGATGATTAATACAACCTGCTGGGTCAGCCATGATGGATCTGGTTGGGCTCCACAGCTGAAGTTCATTAATAATTGGAATGTTGTAGAGTGTGAAGTAATGAATACTAATTATTCCTTTCATGGCTGACGGAAGACTACAAGCCAATCCATCAGCAAGGACTTTAATTTGGTGGAGTAATGGTTCTATCAATAGTACATTAATTCTGGCTTGTGAAGATATAGAGTTGAACCATACCTAGGCCATGAGGATCTTGTGCCATAAAAATTGGGGCCTTACCTGACATCCAAGGGGCAATTAGAGATAAATGAAAAGCCACCAGGTTCGTCAACCAACTGCTAATTTAATTGAAACACAAGAGTAGTATTGGCCAGTGTTGTTTTAATATCTTATATTTTGTAGAAGGATGTTTCTACATAATGTAAACAAAACTTGTATCAGATCAGATTTACAGTCTATGAAAGCATTAGATTAAAAGCTGGCTAGTTTAGACGGCCTTCATTGTTTGAAACGCCTCTCATTTATGAAATTCTTATTTATTTAATTATCTCATTTCTTCAGTCAGATCAGATAAGACAACATGACAATATGGAATGTAAGCAATATTTTAGTAAAAACTAAGAATTATTTCAACATAAGGGGGACTAAATACCAACAAAGGTGTTGAAAGATGCATCTTGATTTTACCTTTCACAAATAGGGAAACATTTTCCATGAATTTAAAACCAATATTTGTTCAATGTTCAATTTGGGTGTAATTGGTCCAAGTTGTATGTTGAGTCTGGAATTGGAGATAATTGAATTCAGACTTGTTAAGCAACTGTAAAATAGCCCTTTAGTTTAGCACTGTTGGTTAGTGAGTTGCAACATTTTCATTGTTTACTAATGTTTGGTTCAGTCGGCTACTCTGCCTGGAAGTTATCAGACAACTTTGTCAGCAAATCAACCAATTAACTACTTCCTTTCCTACTTCAAAGTAAGAGTCTAAAGGCAAGGCAAGTTTCTTTGTATAGCATGAACGGAACATAAGAGAAAACACAGAGCAAAGTACATTGCAGTGGAAGAGTAGCAGCAGGTCAAGGTAATTTGAGCTACAAACGTAATCTAATGAAGTTCCATTTGACTACAACAGTTTGAATTGAACATTAACATTCAAAGGCAACTCTAAACAAATAAGGTTTTCATTTTGATTTAAAGGAGCTCAGGATTTTATCACTTTGAACATCTTTTGGGAGTTTGTTCTAGATAACTGGAGCATAAGAACTAAATGCTGCTTCTCTATGTTTGGTTCTCCTTCTGGATGTGTAGACTTGAGCCAGAAGTGGTCTGGAAGGTTGATACATTAGTGTTTTAAAGTCTATTCTCTGAGAGACAGGGAGGCAGTGCAAGGACTTTAGAACTGGGATGATGTACACTACTTTCTTAGTTTTAGTGAGGGCGCAGGCAGCAGTGTTTTGGATCAACTGCAGCTGTTTGAGCACCTTTCTTGGCCAACCTGTGAAGAATAGCAATCAATTTGACCAAAAATAAACACATGGATTACTTTTTCCGCACAGTCTACAGGTTAGCAGCTTTAAATTTCCAGCAGCATATTATTGATGAGGGGTGGCTATCATGGTAGCTCTTTGGTCTCAAGTGCAGCAATTTGCGCAAATGTGAATGGATCACTCTATATTGAGTTTGAACCAAGTGCATATCTTTAAATAATACATTTTTTGTGTCAATTAATCAAGATATTGATTATTTTTACAGTTGTTGTACAGCGCTCTGTATGAAAATGTATTTGTTCAAATGAGCAAAGTAATATCCTATTTAACCTGTTTTAGTTGACCGATGTGTATTCTCTTTAACAAGTTGTTGAAGTCAGAGTAGGCTTAAACTGTGAAAGATTTAATACATTTTTTTACATGTGTTAAACAGCCTAACAGTTTGTATCTCTTCAAAATTGACAGTGATGGTGTGTTTTGGGATCGGTGGCAAGGATATTCAGAACGTGTTTGTATGTTATTTTGATTGGCTTTAATGCCCAACTGGTGATGCTGTTGTTCAGAAGTGGCATGATGACTCCAGTTACCTTTTAAACTGAACAAAATAAATAGCCTTTGTAATGTCAGTACAATTGTGGAACAAAATCTTATTGCGCCCTTATTAGGCAGCAGTTTAAATCAGTTCAGTTTATTTATGTAGAGCCAATTTACAACAACTAATGTCTTAAAGTTAAAAAAAAAACTGTTTAAGCCACACACACATACTCGCGTGGACAGAGTCTGCCTTGGGTATGTGTGGAGTCCGTGCAAACTCAAGGCAGACTCTGCGTGGACTCCGCACCTACAGGTACGTGCAGAGCTCAGTTTTTACATCCACATAACCGGTTTCACACTGTAAACTGCTCGGCAGCAAGAAGTCTTTACATCAAACTGTTTTTTGACACTGAGCATGATACACTGAGCTGCTCCAAGCAGGCGGTCACAAGGACGCGCAGCATCACGGCCCCTCTCTGTTTGCACTGACAGTTGTGCGGTGGGAGCCTGCTGGAAAAGATGCGGCTCTAGGTGTTCAGCTAGCTAATCAAACATTTTACGATCCGTTCCGCCGCTTCGTCCCGCTGGCAGAAAGTGTGGGAATTGTAGGAACAAGAAATGTAGACAATACTAGTTACGCTCGACTATGAACGGTAAAACGTCCGCGGAGAGTCAGCGCGAAGTCCACGCAGCTCACATTATGCGCACAGTACGCCCGAGTATGTGGAAGTATTTTGTAAGCACTCAGATAATATTAGTCTTTTCATCTGGAAAAGTATATGTTTAACATATTTTATATACAAGTAATCAGCTTTTACTACAGCAACTTTCAAAAGGTATTATCCAGTCGTCTAGTTTTGAAGATGCACTTGCTATACTGTCATTGTGTTACTTTTTTTTACAAAAATGCTGTGTTTTTTTTTTTATTTTGTTCAGTTTGTAATATACATTGTAATCTATATTTATTGAACAGTGAATCGCCAGTTATTTCCTTTTTTTGATTTTTCTTTTATCTAGGTATATTCTTTTTGGGGACAAGGAGTGTGAATACAACAAGAACTTCCAGCTCATTCTGCACACCAAACTGGCAAATCCACACTTCCCGCCAGAGCTGCAGGCTCAGACCACCCTCATTAACTTCACAGTGACGCCTGAGGGCCTGGAGGACCAGCTGCTGGGACAGGTAGTGTCCAGAGAGAGACCTGACCTGGAGAGCCTGAAGGTAAACCTGGTTACATGTTGGGAGACCTGACAATGTTTTTTTTTGTGTCGACATGAAAGTATTTAGTCGATAAAAATAACTTTGAATATTAAATTTTATTTACCAAGATGCAGCTGACCATTCAGCAAAACCGCTTCAAAATTGAGCTCAAGACGTTTGAGGATGACCTACTGAGTCATTTGTCTGCAGCCAGCGGCAGTTTTCTGAGCGACAACTCTCTGGTGGAGCAACTTGAAAATACCAAGCGCATGGCTACTCACATTCAGTGCAAGGTAAAGTTATTACGTAAAATGGTTCAGTGGGGCATTTTTTCCCTTTGGTTGCTTAGGTGTTATTAAATGTCATACAACAGCAAGTGGCTCATTTTATTGCATTAGCTGTAAATGATGTGTGGTTAGGCATATGTGTAATGGGAGGGTTTTGGAGCATGACTGAGAGCCTAATAGCTCATTTTGTGCAATCGGAACACACAGGTGGTGGAGGCCAGAGAGAACGAGACAAAGATCAACGAGGCTCGGGAACTATACCGCCCAGCGGCTGAGAGAGCGTCGCTCCTCTTTTTTATCATCAATGACCTCAGCAAGATTAACCCCATGTACCAGTTTTCTCTCAAGGTGAAACTTTCACCCCTGGAGTGCTCTTAGAGGGACACATGTTTTCAATACTCTCCAAATTTCCCCTTGACCAGATTTCTGTCTTTCTTCATGTTGCCATTTCTACTTTATTGTTCATATAGGCTTTTTTACATTACAATCAAACTTTAATGTATTTCATATGGATATTATGCAATAGTCTAACAGAAAGTTTATAATCACATGATGATTACGAAATGCACCGTGATGTATTTGGATCAGCTGAAAAGCCCGATGTCAAGGAATGTTAATGCACTTTATAAGTAAACATCCAAAAGTATAAAGAACATTTAAGAAAAGGTAGTGCACTACTGTAAAATGTGAGCAGGCCTGCATTTTAACATTCATTTACAAATTAAAATCTGAGAATAGTGCCACACCTTTGTATTCAATCCCCTGGAGTCGATATATTGTTGAATCAAGTTTGACTGTAATTACAGCTGTAAAAAAGGAAAATCTTAAGAAAAAAAAACATTTTAAATCCATTCTATCCCAATTTAGATTCATGAGCTGCTTTCTGCTGGTCATTTGTAGTTTGCCTGAGTTGAGGCAAAAATTGTAAAACATAATGGTTGCAGCATCATGCTGTGAGGATACTGTTTTTCAGCAAGGACAGGAAAGCCGGTCAGGGCTGATGGGAAGATGAATCGGGCTAAATGCAGGGCAATTGTGGAAGAAAACCTGTTAGAGGGTGCAAAAACTTCACACTGGAGTCAAGGTACACACAGCCAGAGCTCCACTTAGAATGGTTTATGGTTTAAAAGCACATTTATATCTAGAATGGCCCCCATTAAAGTCCAGACATAAATCCAGTTGAGAATTTGTGACAAGACTTGATAATTAAATAGCACTTTTGGGTGAAAAACAGATACATTTTCAGTTTCTAGTTGTCCAAAGCTGTTGGAGGCAACCCACCAATATCAAAACACAAAAAATGATGTGGAAGTTTGTGAATAGGAGAGAATAGAATATTTTATTTGTCACCCCAGCGAAATTTCTCTTTGGCTACTCCAGTTCACATTACATATAATGAAGGAAGAAAACTGTCAAACATGCAATGAACAAGGGTTTCATTTTTTTTAATTTTATTTTTTACATTTTTTTTTAGCATTCAGGAAAGTCCGAGATAACAGACAATGAGGTAGTAGGGTGCTTATTCAACAGGGATGATCTGAGGCTTTGTCTACAGTAATGTGCCTTTAGATATTCAGAGATGACAGTGTGCAAGTAGGCAGTAATATTAAGGTTGATTGTTACGTAAAAAAAAAAAAAAGCTAAACTGGAAACATGAAAAACTTTAAGGAATATTAATACATCTGAAAGGTGCCGTATCTAGTGGTGATTTTGTTGTCTTTGGTTTTATTCCAGGCCTTTAACTCGGTGTTTAACAAAGCAATGGAGCATGCCGAATGGGACGAGGATGTAAGGACCAGAGTGCGCACCCTCACTGAGGCCATCTCCTATTCTGTATTCCTGTACACCAGCCAGGGCCTGTTTGAGAGAGACAAATTAACCTTCTTGTCACACACTGCCTTCCAGGTGAGGGACCAAGGTCCGCCCTCAAAGGTGGGGCCTGCTGTCACTCTCATCAATCAAAGTACTTTTCTGCCCCCACATTAACTTCAATTAAAAGCAGTCAGCAATACCATACGCTGCTATTGATTACCTCTCACACCTTGCTCCGCGGCTGCTGTTCAGACAGTTGGTTCTGACAGGGGGGTTGGATCTTATGGCATAATGCAATTATCTGTCACCGCGGCAACTCTTTTCTTCATAGGAATTGTGGAACTTTGAAGGCTGTCCTTCATGTGGCTTTTTCCGCGTTTACTGACACTTATTCCGCCTGCAATGTTAACAAAGGCTGAGATTTTTCTTTCTTTATTTATTTTTACTTTTTGCAGTTTATTAATACAAACATATCAAAACCACATAGATTATAAAACAACTTATGGTTCTTCACCTCAGATTCTCCTCAGTCGGGGTCTGATTGATTCCCAGGAATTTGAGTTCCTGCTTCATTTCCCAGTGGAAGCTGCAAACGTCAGTCCAGTGTCGTTCCTTTCTTCACTTAGCTGGGGGGCCATTAAGGTACGGTAAAACAATTGTGTTGCATTAGTGACATTAGGCACTACATACTGTGTTTCACTGCAGAGCAAGGTGACGATGCCCTTTACTCTGATCTAGACGATCTCTACAATGGAGGAATTCAACGGACTTGACAAAGATGTGGAGAGTTCGCCAAATCGCTGGAGGAAGATCGTTGAGTCCGGTTGCCCCGAGAATGAAAAGCTTCCTCACGACTGGAAGAATAAGAGTGCCCTTCAGAAGCTAATTATCCTGAGAGCGCTCCGACCTGACAGGCTAACCCACGCAGTGAAGTAAATAACTAGCCAAAATTCAGGAACGTTACTTGCAAAAGTATTGATACAGCGCAAACGTATTCACATGGCAGGTTACAAGCTCACATTTCAGTGCATTTCTTGTAATTTTATTTGACAGACCAGCACAAAGTACGTAGAGATGAAGTGGAACAAAAATGATTCAATTGTTCCAAATTCTTTAAAACAAAAATGTGAAAAGTGTGGCATGCGTTGATATTCAGTCCCCGTTACGCAGATACCCATGAATAAACGAGGAGAAAATTAACCCGAGAATCAGATGATAGTAGGTTCACGGTTTCTCTAGAGTAACTGCAGAGATCTACAGCTCTGGGGGATCTCTATGGAGCTGTTAGTCATTTTCTGCACAAATCTAGCTTTTAAGGCATAGTGGCGTCAAGAAACCCATAATTGAAAGACTGTACAGAGTCCAATTAGCGTTTTTTTCTTGAATCATCATCCTCGAATCACAGCGAACATGTGGATGAACCTTTTTTTATTTTACATGCAAAACACATGTGATGTCACAGACCACCAGAGCTGCAACCGAATGGTTTTAATCGAAACAAGTAAATGCGGTGGAAAAGCCTGGTCAAAGTCCAGATGTGAATCCAACTCAAAATCTGTGTCAAGATTTTTTTATATTGTCTGAAAATGTTCAGAGTTTCTCCATCCAAAAGGAGCTTGAGCTGCTTTGCAAACTGAGAAATTCCAAACATTTCAGTCCCTAAAAGTTTCTTCTAATGATGTTTTCACGCAGGAAGTTTGCAGAAAACAGCATGGGAGCTAAATATGTGGAGAGCACCAGGCTGGAATTTGAGAAGTTGTTTGAGGACAGCAGTCCCTCCATCTCCATGTTCTTCATCCTTTCACCTGGAGTGGATCCACTAAGAGATGTTGAGAAACTAGGTACCACACTAGTTTGTCGCTTGCATATCGTTTTCCGTATGGATGTACACTGTGACTATTTTTCTATGCAGGTTTAAAGCTCGGATTTTCCATCGACCGGGGAACTTTGCACAACGTGTCCCTGGGACAGGGGCAGGAGGAGGTAGCAGAGAGGGCCCTCATGATTGCCTCCAAACACGGACACTGGGTCATCTTGCAGGTAGAGGCTCGTATTGCTCTCTGCACAGGAAGCTGCAGTGACTCAGGGCTGTGCTCTGAGCCTCCGTGTGACACTAATGATATTATCTCACCCCGGGAACAGGGGAAATAAACTCAATTTGGTTCAATAAAAGCTCTAATTGGCTAGATCAGCTCCAGGAATGGCTACTTTAGAGAGTAGCAGTGAGCAAAGTGAATGGGTCGTTGTGTTCAAACAAATCAGGAGTGCAGGAAAAACCATTTCTGGACTGAGTTGGTCTGGTGAAACAGCGGTTTTGTGGTAAACTTCCTGATGTTTTTGTTGCTCAGAATGTACACCTTGTGGTACGCTGGCTGCCTTCGCTAGATGCTCTCCTAGAGATGGCAGCAGTGGACGGCCATGCCAGCTACAGGGTCTTCATCACTGCAGAACCAGTACGGAGCCCCGAGCAGCAAGTGATCCCCAGGGGCATACTGGAGAATGCCATCAAAATCACAAACGAGCCGCCCTCTGGCATGAATCCCAGTTTACATGCCGCCCTCAACAACTTCAGTCAGGTGTGCTGAAAATACTGTTGCGCTCAGGTGTGTTTTGACACGCGTCCACTGAAACGTATATTTATTTATTTGCTTTTCAGGACACCATGGATATGTGCTCCGGAGAGCAAGAGTTCAACTCCATGTTATTCTCCCTCTGCTTCTTCCATGCCTGCGTAACAGAGCGCAGAAAATATGGTCCCCAAGGCTGGAACCACAACTACCCCTTCAGCACAGGGGACCTCACCATCTCTGCCCATGTTCTGTATAACTACCTGGAGGCCAACTCAAAAGTATTATCCTCAATTATAATCCTTCTTTAATTTGTTTTTGTTTTCTTTTTATTTTACATCAATAAAACTTTTAATGTGTTTTACAACTACCTAAATAATAAAATGCAGAAGGATAATGGTATTATTATCGACATTAATGTCAGACGAGAATGTTGAATTACTCTGAAGTGTCTCCAATTATTTCTTTTAAGTCTTTTGTTGCATTGGTATTTGTAAAAAAAAATGTTCATTACTGTCTTTTTTCTCTCTCTCCAAATACGAAGCCTATAATTTAGCTTTATTTCACAAAGACAAAAAAATCCATTCTTTCAGATTTGCACCCCTCACAACTCCTAATGCATTTCTCTTAGAACTCCCATTACTCCGGTCATAACCAATTACATCTCCGAGGTATTCTGCCCTCCAAAAACGAATGTCCTTCATTACGTTAACCAAACACTAACCTGTATGTGCGTATACAGAGGATTCATTAGGAGGGCAATGAAGCGTTATCCTAAATGTAATTACACGCAGCCAATGTGACAGTTCACAACGCTACATAAGTGATCACTGCAATTAGAGCTGATGAAGGAAGCAATTTGCAAAACAATACAGGTACAAATGATACTGAACCTACAGCTTTTGTAATTTGTTATGAATCGCATGTTCCGTTCTTCCTCCTTCACGCTCGGGGATCATAATCTCCCGCTGAGGCAGAGACTGCTCTGTCATGCAGCGCATCAGTTTGTGTAAAGAAACATGATTTTGTTATATTACCCCCGCTGTAATGTGTGTTGATGAAGCTTGGTTAGGATGTTTCAGTGTAGTTGGCCCTTGGAAGTTTTAGTGGAATATCAAAAAGACCATGGAAAGATGGAAAAAGCCTACTCCAGTGCTGCGCTAAAAATAACCCGACCTGAAATCCCTGCACTTTTCTTTTGACCATTACCTCATATATAAATGCTGTTGCAGAAAGTTGAAAATGTTTTAGTTCTCAGCATCAGTAAAAAAAAAATGTTTTACATCTTTGAGGATTTATATATTTCATGTTACTATGTTTTTTCTTTCTTTTTCCTTTTAATGTCCCTCTGGTAAAGTCCATGCAGATGCCTTGGGAGGACTTGCGCTATCTGTTCGGAGAGATCCTGTATGGGGGCCACATCACCGATGTCTGGGATAGAAGACTCTGCAATATCTATCTGCAAGAATTCCTGAATCCTGACATGGTGGGTCGGTCGTTGTATTGACCTTAGACGGCGATTCTTTCTCTTTCATGAATATGTACGGTGCAAAGAGAAAATACACGGCATTCAAGTTCAAAGGATTTTCCAAAATCTTTACAGAGTTCCTATAAAGTCTGAAAAATTAGAAAGTATGGACTCTTATCTATCTATGGTCATATTCAGTAAATCATTCAAATAAAATAACTTTTCAATAACATTTTAAGTGAGGCACATCATGCAGATTAATTACGACAGATGTTTAGAAGCCCTTATTTCTGTTAATTCTGTTAATTTCCATTTACAGCTAATGAAAGCATGGACATGTGTGACTGTTACATTAGACCAATAAAAATACACTTAATAAATAAATGTTGGCTTGATGAAAAAGATGTATTTCCTTAAAGGTTATTTCCAAAAGATACTTTAAATCTGACAAAGGAGCCTCACAATAACACATGTTCAAAATTATTGAATATGGCTACATCTTTGCTTGCCTTCTTCTATGTTTGCTAGTTTGCTTCCTACCACTGAAGAAATATAAGACACAAATTTAATAGAAATGTTTAAATTTACCTCATGAAATTTAAGTAAAAACCAAGTAAAAATTTTGAGGCTGGAAAAGTACACCAGCTCTGTGTATGTATCTTTGTTTTTTTTTTTGTTTTTTTCCGCCCTTATTGTTACTTTAGAGTTTGGAACTTAGAAATATCTCAAATTACTTGTTTGAATAACTTTTTTTCTTACCTTTGTGATGTGTAGAGCCAAAGCGTAAAGAGTCGTTGATTTTTCTTTAGAATTTCTTTGTGTCATTGTTCAAGTAAATAGTGCCCTCTTGAGATGGAAAAGCGCACTGCATTTAGAGTCCCCTCAGTTTTAATATACTTTAATCTCATGTTGGCAGCTTTACTCTCTAGATCTACTAACGCTGTTTATTTGTTTTAAACCAGCAAGTAAAATAATCCATATTCACATTATAATTCAAGAAAAAAAAGATACCTGATTTGAAAAGGGGGATGTAAATAAGCAATGCAACTTAGCACTCTATTGAAAATATGTTTTTAACTCTTTTTTAGTGATCCTTTTTTCATAGCAAAGCAGATTTTTATTATAGAAGTATTTTTTTCCAGTTCAGCTTGAACTTCCTCACTTTATATTGAATTCAAAAGCGCACACTTACTTCGAGGGTATTAGTAAGTTTTAATTTGTCTTTTTTTTCCTGCTTTTTCCTCATAGTTTGAAGCAGAGCTCTTTCTGTGTCCGGGATTTCTGGCTCCTCCGTTTTTGGACTACGGAGGCTACCATGATTACATCGATGAAAACCTCCCCACTGAGAACCCCATGTTGTACGGTCTCCATCCGAACGCTGACTTGGAGGGCCTGACTGTCGCCTCAGAGGACCTATTCAGGTCTCTGTGGGAACTGCAGCCCCAGGGCCCATCCAGAAGAGATGAAGCTACGGAGAGCACAGACGAGAAGGTGTGGAGGCACAAAGTTACTTCCTCTGACGAAAAGCGGCAGAGGCTACATAGATCTAAACATAATGTCCTAAAAACCTCATATAACTCCCACCACAAAGATTGAAAGGAAAGGAAAATTGTAAATGGATTGAAAGAAGTGTTAAATATTCCATCCATTTCCCCATCAACCCTGACCTTCTTCCCTGGCCATGCCAAAGAACAGCAGCCCACAGCATCCACCAAGGTGTTCTGGCCATGTTTCACCATGATGATTTCTTTTGAAAACTTTTGATTTGTCTCCGATAAGCAAAGGTCACTTCTTGTGGCTTTCTCTTAACGTTATTATTATTATTATTTTTATTTTTTTTTGTCAGTCTTCTACAGTAACATATTTGTTAATTGTATCCTGTGTCAACAGATTGTCCCACCCGAGGTGTGCAAACTCTGTAGCTCATCCGAAATAACTTTGTGCCTCTTGGCTACTTGTTTGGTTAATACATTCTTTGACCATCTTATAATTTCAGTGTGAGGGCAACGTCTTGGTAGGGGAGAAGTTCATGAGGTGCAAATATGTCTGCAAGGCAGAGTATAAAGTATGGATTTCCAGTTTGGTTTATTTGACAGGTTATGGCCATAATTGAAGACATCCTGGAGAAGCTTCCTGAGGAATACAACGTTTCAGAGTTGATGGCAAAGACAACAGAGCGGAGCCCGTACATCTTAGTGTGCTTCCAGGAGTGTGAGCGCATGAATCTCCTGCTAGGAGAAATAAGGAAGTCCCTCAACGAGCTGGACGCTGGCCTGAAGGTACAGGTTGCTGTGCATTAGCCTTAAAGTTACTATGTAAACAGTACATTTGTGTTACAGTAAAGGTTTTCCTTTTCCCTCAGGGAGAACTGTCCATCTCCTCCAGTATGGAGACTCTACAGTCTGCTCTCTTCAATGATTGTGTTCCTGATTCTTGGGCCAGACTGGCTTTTCCCTCAACTAAAACTCTGGCACAGTGGTACATTTTTATCTCCATGTTATAAAACTCATACAAAGTTGCATCATGTGTGTTATGGTACTAGTTATGTGCTTTTACCACAATACAAGTCCTATTATTTATAGGCTGAATGATCTGATGAGCAGCTGCCATGAGCTGGACAGTTGGACTCAAGACTTTGTTCTACCTGCAGTCGTTTGGCTGTCAGGGCTCTTCAACCCACAGTCCTTCCTTACTGGTGAGTTTTATAAAATTACATATTAACCTTTTAAATAATGGATACTTGAAAAATTAACATCTATTACACTAATGATGCAAACAGAATGGGTAAGCTGTAGGAGAAGCAAAAACTAAGCCATATTGAAGAAAACACGTTTTTATCCCCTTCAAAGTTCATTATTATAAGGAAATGAATGTCTCTGTGGATTTATATTTATGGTATCTATAGTAATGTATCGATACAGACATGTGCAAAGGTGTAATATTTAGTTTAATAAATTGTCTGTTCATATAGGTAGGAGATGTTCATTCAATTTCTTATATTTTTTTACATTAGGGGCAACAGAACATTGGATGGTTGTTTATTGGTCTAAAGCTTGATGCTTAAATGCACTAAGTCACTGGTCTTTGTAAGCCAAGATACATTTTCATAAAATTTGATGTCTCAAACCATGTTTAAAGTTGTGACAGTAGTAAGATTTGTAGGGGTGTCCCGATACCAGTTTTTTCCAGACCAAGTACAAGAACGAGTACTTCAATTTAGATACTTTCCAACTCCAAGTACCGATGCTGAGTACTTACTAAATTAGTACTCATAGATCACAAATAACTTCAAAATGACTGCCCATCAAGGGTGATGAATTCAGTAAGAGCTTCAATTATCTTTTCTCCTTCTTTTTCTTTTGGAGGGTCAGCAAACAACCTCCTGGTAATATAGCACCACCACCTGGTATAAAGTGGTATCTAGCCTTTGAGTTGCAGCGTAGCCCAGGAGGAAAATTGGTATCGGTTCAGAGTATTGGGTTGCTTTTAGAAGTATGAGTACGAGTACTTGACGCTGGTATTGGGTATCGGGACACCACTAAAGAATTGATTTGCAAAACTAGAGCAACGTAGGAGCTGAGCATCAGAGTGGGTGATGTCTGCAGCGTTAGGTGTAAAAAAGCAGTTTTGATCCAACATGTAATAAAACTCCAACAGTGATTTTATAAAAACGGTAAAAGGATTAAAAACCGATGCACTTGGTAATATTGCTTGAGACCCATTTAGAGCTTAAATGTTTTTTTTTTACTAAAAGTAGTTGTGAGCCTTCATAGAGCGAGAATGATTTGAAAGGTAATAATAGTTATTATTAAGCAGAAAGTCTAAATGATCATGTCCTGAAGCAACTGAGGTTTTTAATATTTAAATGGCCATAACAGTGCAGAGACAGCATTCATAGAGATAACGGGTGGAGGCGTGTTTTTTTTTTTTTTTTCCCAGCTGTACTGCAGAGTGTTGCTCGCAAGACTAAGTGGCCCCTGGACAAAATGGCTCTGACCGTTGACGTAACAAAGAAGGTGAAAGAGGATTTTGGACATCCTCCGCGGGAGGGAGCATACGTCCACGGACTCTTCATGGAAGGTCAGAATTAATTGACCAATAACATCCTCCAGTGTGTCAGGTTATATGACCTTATTATGTTAGCGTATTCTGACCTGCAGTATATCAGGTGCAACGTGAACATGGCTCCGTCTCCTCACAGGCGCTCGTTGGGACATCGAGTCGGGTATCGTCTCCGAGGCCTTCCTTAGAGATCTCACCCCCGCCATGCCGGTGCTGTATGTTCGAGCCATGCCAGCAGAGGAGCAGGAGCTCAGGAACACCTTCGAATGTCCGGTGTACCGCACAAAGCGGCGCGGCTCCACCTACGTGTGGGCCTTCCACCTCCGAACCAAGGAGCCTCCAGCCAAATGGGTTGTAGCCGGAGTTGCTTTGCTCTTGTCCGTGTGAAAAAGTCTCCAGGTCAGAGGGGAGCAATTTTTAAATGTGTCGAAAAACCATGTTAACAAAAGTATTAAGCAGTATTAGTTCATGCGTGTGTTTTATATAAGACACAGAGATTCACATTTAATCTCATAGTGTGAGTTTTATTTGTTTTAGGAATTATGTATGTTTACATTTGTGTTGGACCTGTTGTGTCTGCGTCGGTTGTCGCTGCTCATCCCCCTCGGGTCTCGCTGCGATTTGTCAGGAGCTTATGTCTCTATTTCAGACCATGTAATTTTGGATCAGCGGCATATTTTATAGGAAGGTCAAGATTAAAAAAAAGCTCTCCGGCTGCCCTCGGCTAACTGAATGATACACAATGCTGTCTGGAGGGATCCCGGACCAAATTCCCAGGAGATGATGTGCATGGCCGCTATTGACTTTTAAATGAGGTGCATTTGACATTGACCTTTTGTACCGCGGAGGCAGAATACTAACAGACTAGTGTAATTCATTCAGCCAGGCCTGTTGCAAAAACCTATTGAAAGGAACTGATAGCTTTGTATGAGAAAGCAGCACATTAGATTACCCATCCTTTATCTGTCTTCTCCTCTCTGTCTGCATCTGATTAACCTACTCAGAACTAAATAAAACCTTTAACTCTGAACCAGTGTATGGAAACTGTTATCTTATCCACAATGCTATCTTGTTTTTATCAAATGAATTGAGGTTAATTGAAAAGTGAAAAGATTGCTAGATATTTTTCTGTGTTCTCTTCCCAAAGAACTGCTAAAAATCATTGTTAATTGCAGTTAAGTCAAATATAAGATATTTGTTTCACAAAATTATATACAAAAATCTTGTATCTTGTTTGGACATAAATGAACCAGGAAACTGGAAACCACATCACTTAAAGAATCTCAGTTCACATTTGTTCTAAATGAATAATTTTGCAGTTTCTTTGAATAAAACGTTTGCTAACTTCGTGACCGTAAAGCCGTCGGGGTTAAAAGAGGCCATATTATTGACATTGTGATATACAAATTGCAGCCCTGAATCACACTGGTGTTTTTGGGGAGGTGGGGAGGTTAAAGCAGCCCTTTTCTCCAATAAGATTTTTCTCCAGTGATAATAACTGTTGTGTTGTTCTTAATTCCTCCCTGCAGCCTCAGTGGCTCCAGACAGACCAATGGAGGATGCAAGATTGATTCTGTGTATTGTATTCCAGGAGAGGGAAATGAAGAGCCGATCTTCCTGCAGATTCTCCTCATCTGCCTTCTCTTCCTCTCATTAGCCCGCCGCAGCAGCAAGCCAGTCATTTGGTGACAGGGAAATGATACAGTGCCGGCGGTGTTTGGGAGGAAATGGCAGGGTGCGAGGCCCCGGCGCGGCGGGGGGTCGTGCCATGGATAAGTCATGTTAAAGGCCAAAGAGGACACCTGGTTAAAGTCGGAGAGGGCATCTGGGTCACACCTCCGCCTCCCAGCACAAATGAAAGAAAGGGGTTGGATGTTGTTGTTTTTTTTGTTTTTTTTTTAAACTTCTTTTATTTTAAAGAGACTAACTAACTTTTATAACTTTAATGAACTGCAAAAAGGAAACTAAAAATAAGTAAAAAGGATTTCTTGAGATGAGTGTATTTGTCAGTGGTTTAAGTTTAAATGATCTGTCAATCTGCCTTGAAACAGGAACAACTTATCTCTATCATCTTTTTTCAAGTGCTATATATATATATATATATATATATATATATATATATATATATATATATATATATATATATATATATATTGGGGGTGAAAATACTCATTCCATTGGAAGATTATCTTATTTACCTGCTCAAATCAAGGACAAATACTGTACTTTTTTAAAGAAAAAAATTGCTTACATTTAGTTCCCTTTTGCAGTGTGATCAGGGGTTAACTATTCATCGCTTGTCTCACTCTCACCAGATAACATTTTTATGAAGCTGCACATCCTGCTGTTTATTCAGGCTAACTTCAGAGGACATCTACAGATAAAAGCAAGCTGAATGTATTGCAGATGACTCCAATTCTGCTTGGCAGGGATCATGCTGGATTAGGAAATGTAGACAATATTTTAGAAATCTCAGCATTAAGGTAAGGGTCTACTAACTGCACAGTGAATACACACAGGGGTGGCTTTTCATAATTCTCATCATGCTAATTTTTTTAAATATTAGTTAAATTCCCTCTTAACCCTTAAACAGCAGAGCTGTGTGACATCAACTGCTGTCTCCCCCCCATAAGGAGTTTTTTTTGTTGCTACTATTTAACCACAGAAAGGCTTCTTAAGGCTCCTACATTGTTTAAATTATGGATACAATGATTTAAGAATAAAACATAAAGTAGTAAATCACAGTTTTTTTTCTCTCTTTTAATTACTACGTTGAAATGACCCCGGGGAAGACCCAGAACTCACTGCGGGGGCTATATGTCCCGCTTGGCCTGGGAACGCCTTGGGATCCCCCACAATGAGCTGGAGGGTGTCACCGGCCAGGGAGGGATGTCTGGGGTCTCCCTACTGGAAACATTTGCTAATTTCTTTCATGTTTTTTTTTTTTTTTTTTGTATGGTGCCCATCTATATTTTCAGATGTGTAAAAAAATAAATAAACAATAAACTAGTAAAATAGATTTGTTTGTAAACGAATACAGAAGATATGCTGTAGTTCTCCTTGGTGGGGATTAGCTAAATAAATAACCTCAATCTTATGACCAGGAGGATTTTACTATATTATTAGATTTTCTGTGATCTAGAAAGAGGAAGCTCTGTAACTTTTGCCTTTTTTTTTTTTTGAGAAATCACAATTTTATTTTACTACAAACTTTTTGTTAAGACCGTTCAATTTCAGTTCAGCCAGAAAGTAGGTGAGGGGGGGGGGGGGGGGATTTTGTGGAGATTCATAGTTCCCAAAGAGAAACTGAAATCTGCTAAAATCTGTAGCAGCAGGTCGGAGCTTCACAAACCCCAATATTGGAATTCAGTGACAAAATCTTTTGACTGGTGCACAAAAAGCTTTTATTGCATGCACAGCTGACCGAGGTGGTCGATCCGTGGTTTGACATGTCACTCAGATCAGCGTACAAAACGGATTGAACAGAAACCCGGTAAATTTTAATCTATTTGAAAAAAAATTACAATGACTTAAATATCTATGCAGAGTTCAGACATGTATCTACAATATAAATAATCAACTGTACATTGCTGATAAGAAAAATGTAAAATTAGATGCTAATAAAGTGAATTTATGACATAATGACGATAGGCTTGGAAATCCAAAATATATACAAAACAAATGCTCTAGAAGTCATCCTACAAGAGACTACCTACCTTACATTTTAAACATGTACACTGCAGTGAGAATACACATTGCACATAGAGAGATTGCTTTTACTATTTTTAGCCGCAAAGTGCTGTGTCATTTAATTTTGCTATTGCTTTTTATTTCTGGCCTATTTTAATCAACTTTCTGTTTTCTAAGATGTAGCTTAGTTGAGTTTCAGTTGCATTTCTTTTTGTTTTTCCAATACAACGAACCAAAAGCTAAAGCCAATTCCTGATACCTTTGACTGATTGTCAACGACACAACTAGATGGGGTCCTTTTGCCAGCGCTCCAGAAAAGGTTACTAGTGTTTTTAACTCTGAATTTAGCAGTAAATTCTGCTTGGACATACAAACAAAATACTGTACATAGTACACTCTCCTCTTCCTACACTATTACATCCTGCAGTAAAGCCTCCTCTAATAAGCAGCACTTGTAAATAATAAAATACTGCATGGAAAGATAGAAACTATGAAATGACATAAAAGACGCAGCTGGAATATCATGTCCGAATATTTAACAATCTGTCATCCCAACAAGACATCTTCACGTGTGTAGACTGCACAGTGTTACTCCTGGAACGATGTTTCACAACTTAAAGAGTAGATAGTGTTGGGCCCGCAGACACAGTGTATGTGTGAGGAACTCAGTGGCTGTCCTAATCTTTAGCTAAATCATCAAATGGGAAAATATAAAAAGGGATGTACGGTATTTCAGTTTTATACCATATTTTAATTTAGCCAATTACTGCGGCGCATACTGACATCTCAGATTCCACCTTTGAACTGCTAGAGCTGTGCTTTTCTCGGGTTTGCTTTAGTCGTCCTTTAAGTCTATCCAAAATAACCACGTAGAGGGGCAATATGAAAAATATAATAGTTATGCTAAAAAAAATATTTTTCTGAATTGCTGTGTCTTTTTTGACTCAGGTGGTCTTTATTTTACATTAAACAGGGTTGAGAGGGAGGGAAAGACATGCGGCAGAGGTCCACGGGCCAGGCATTGAACCTAGGTCAGCCAACATCGAGGAAGGATAGTTCCAAACTTGGGTTGCATGCTCTACCCCTGCACCACCATTGCACCATGAGTTAATATGACAATAGTTTGGACATTTCTGGTCAATTTCTGTTTTTAAGAAGAAAATAAAATGAAGTCCACATCTTTATCAAGTGTCTAAGTTTATGTAGCTCTCATTTTTGGTTGCACATCTCTGATTGGCTGAGCAGTCCCTGGAGACAACTCTTCTGCTAGAAGTTGATGCTCGTGGCAAGTGGAGTCCCAAGAACCTTAGGATCCATCAAGAAGGTTTTGTGTGGCAGAGGAAGAGAGAGGACTCATAAACGTTTTGGAAGATTTGGTTTTGTCAGTCGTTTCTTCTTTGCATTGTTCGCCGTGTTCGTCTACAAAAGAACATGGCGTACAATGCAATGTAAAAGCCGTGCAACAGTTTTTCCTACAACCACTTTGGAAATGTGTTCGATCACTTTGCAACTTCTTTTCAGCAGTTTCATTTTCACTTCTTATCCAACTTTAACATAGTTTCAAACAGAGGCCTCAGTTGGACAGTGCCTTGATTTCCCTGTCAGCCAAGCTGAGAGACGATGTAGGATTCTCACGCCTGCAGCGGTCCAGCCAGGACCAAGTAAAGGGCTCTTTCCAGGTCTTTTGTGGGTTTTGCTTTTCAAATTTTTAATTGAAGTGTTCATTTTGGTGTTGATTCTAAATAAATGACGATCCTGAGAAATCTACAGAAATCCCCTTACTCTCCTTTATGTGTAACAGGGACGCTCTATTGAACGTTTTAACTGATTTTCAGAGATTATGAGACCGACTGATGTCTTGACATCAATGAAACTTAAGGTAACTTGCAAATGTAACACTTTAAAGAAACGAAGTATTCAGTGCCGTATGCCATTGTCAAAGATCTTTTTCCATTGCCATCTTCTGCCATCTGTGGGTCATAACGGAAACAGCAGCAGCTTTGGATCCATGAAGATGTACTGATAAATGGCTGTCACTCGAGGCTTCTGCTGTTCTTGCAGTTCAGCCGCTGGCGCTGCAGCTTTCCTGTTGAGTGATTGCCGAACGGCTCGGTCACGTGGGAGTGGATTGTAACGTTTTCTGCGGCCTCCCTCCCGTGTTTCTTTCACCGCTTGTTTAGGTCTCTGGTGACAGCCTCCCGATTGAACTGCTCCGTCTTGTGCTTGAGTCTGAGCCGTGCAGACCCCCCCCAGGATTGCTGACCGAGTCCTGAGCAGTACGAGCTGAGACAGTGATGGGTTGATCCTTGGCAATTCCACAGAGTGGGAAGAATAGAAAAAGCTCTTGTCTAAGCACGCGGCTCCAGTCTGTGTGACAGTTCAAACAGAGTCTGCTGATTGTCGATGACATGAAGGTAATCAATGTAGGCTCGGACCTCTGAGCTGCTCTTCTGGGCGATTCCGTTTCCTAGGAGAAGAACAGTATTTTACTTTTAGGCTCTGACAGTACGGATCCACAATGATGTGTTCAAATGCTTGAATTATATTCCCTATAATTATTGTTACAATAAAACACTTGACTCTTGATTAGTATCCGTTTTCCCTTTTTATTTTAGCTAAAAAAGGCAATTACAAATTAGAAAGATAAGCAGTTATAGCTTATTTAAGTTATAATTATTATAACTGAATGGATGGATGGATGGATGCAAACATAATAAAACCACTTAAAATGGTCACTTAGTCAAGTCTTAAATGTGTGCATATGTCCATTTGTTGCTTCTTCAAACCTTTTCTTTTCTTAAGAAATATGCTGTAAACATTTTTTTCCTGAGACATTCAGGCAATACAACGCTTTGTTTGATATATCTCCATGTTTGGAGATATATCGTCCAGAGACTGGAGTTGTAACTGGAATCGGGTCATTCTCCTTTACTCGTCTGCGATGAGTGATTGGCAGTTCAAATGCTGAAAAGTCAGAGTTTTGGTTTTTCAGTATCAAGACAAAGAGCTCCCACAGTTTTTATTCATGTGTTTTATGTCTGAGCATAACTGTGTGGTATGGGAGCTGCACAGTGCAGGACAGGAAGGACTTGGCACAGATAGTGAGAACAGCTAAGGGGATTGTGGGATGCCGTTTACAGAATTTGGACTGAGGTTAGAGAAGGGCCAGACGTATCTCTGCTGATCCCACCCACCCGGGCAATGCACTGTTTGCCCTTCTCCCATCAGGTAAATGTTTCAGAAGCATCAAATCCAGAATTAATAAACTCAGGATTAGCCTCTTTCCAAGAGCTGTGAGGGCAATCGCCCCCTGCTGAGAAGATTTTGGTCCATCTTATCAATCACACTACTGTGATTGCGTATTTGTAAAACTCTTATTCTCAGGAATATTGAATTGCACATTCCTGTAAATGAAGCCTCAAGATCACATCAGAACTACATCATTAATTGAGATGCATTGAAGGAGGGACTAACCCATGTAACATGGTTCATGTCGTTCGCAAAGGGACTGATATCAGAACTCTTGGACTCCGATACATATTTGCATGTTTTAATGTATTAAAAAAACTCCTGTAAATACTAAGCTGCTAAGTTGTGTCTGTGTATCATGTATCCTTGTACATCCTAAGCCGGTGTCTGCCTGAAAGGAAATGTCACCATGGTGACACATGGTGACAATGAAAGATTCTTGATGTGTTTTGATGACTAAATAGGATGAAGAAATTCCACTATTAAAGAATCTGCAACCAATAGTTACTCTTTTATATGCTGTAGTAAGCGTTGGAGCTGGTAGGTCAAGTTCTCGAGGAAAAGCAGAAATTATTGGCCCAGAAAAGTCTGATCAGTGCAGTTCAATGCAAGGAAGCAGTGGCCTCTGTTGAAAGGAATTTACCACCAGATAATCAGCCCTGCCCAGCACCCAGAAATGCAGCTGTCTGTTTAGAAATTGTATAATTAGGCAATAGAAATATAATTTTTATGTCAGCTTCTTTTACGTGGGAAAGCAGGTTTCAGCTTGTTTGGCTTGAAAGCAATTTAAAAGGACAACATTATTTTGAAGTGGCTTGAGTTGTAACTTGCTTAGGATGGTAAATTTAGGTCATAAGTTAAATGTAAGTTTTTTGTGTGTGTATTTCATAATTTATTTACATCTGATCTTAGTGAAACTAGCAAAAAATCCTGTTTATAGACATTTTAAAACAATGCAGCAGGACTTAAGTTTATTTTGTTATGATTTATTTTATTTATTGGCATAGCTTGCTTGGTTGAAGGGTAGCATTTAAATATACCGTTGTCCATTTTTGCTTAGAAGTTGAGTTTTGTTAATGTTTGAAGGTTGAAAAATTTGGAAAAAGGTTTTTTCACTAACCCATATCTTAAAATTCATAATTTCCTGTATATAAAAGTTAGTTTTTGGCTGCTGCAAGAAACAAACAAACAAACAAAAACACACTTCCGACAATTTATATCTCAATACATGTATTGTTGTGAATACTAGCTACTTTAAATCTTCACATTATGCATAACGAGCGATCAGAATACTGACCCACAGGATCCTGCTGACACTCCCGGATGAACCGAGCCATGTCTGCTATCATGTGCTGGGGATGAAGATGAAAACTTTCATTGAACATTTCCCATTCAACGCTTCTAGTAACATACGTAAAGTTTATCTGTGAGGAACCTTTTACAGTAAAAACTATTACACAGAACTGTAGTAAAACAACAACAACAATAAGCTATTAAAACGAAGTGTCAATAAAAAAGATAAATGTCCAGGTTAGAAAACACAAAAACTTACCAACTTCTCAAAATTGACCAGATTATCGTGAAACGTTTTGTTGCCTTCATGAATGAATGTGATATCTAAAAAAAAAAAAAAAAAACATGTTCTATACATTCATTAAATTGCCTTTGGGGATAAAAAAAACATGGTATTTGCCCTATGATTGTGCTTTTTCCCCACGGTTTGACAAGTTTTTGGGCGTCTGAAGCGGCAGAGTAAAAGGAACACACCTTTCAAGACTAGAGGAAGAAACGGGATCTTGGGAGATTTCATCTTCTTGAAGGAGTCCCTGTAGGCCTTGTGGTTCAGTGAGGGATCCTGTGAAGGAAATGTTCAAAATGAGCGCAACTCTCCGGGGATGCCTGTGTGTGTCTGTGCATGCAGGCATCGTTGGGAGCGAATTATGGGAGGATTAAACGCTAATGGTCACATAAACATAATATGTTCTGTTGTAATATAAAACGTGCTTGTTCTTAGCTACTTAGGCCTCGTTCTTATTCCCCGATTACGGCACAGATTTACGTCGATGCTCTCCTTTCAGCAACGAGAGTCAATACATCGATCATCAATGAGTCCACTTACTGTGACTGTCTCCAGTTCGGAAAAATGCTTTTTAAATTTTCCAGGAATTTTCTGCAGGGACAGAAACATAAATTACTACGTTGTTCCAGACAGTTCAACCGCTGCGGTTAAAGTTGCATAATTAATAACAAATTTTTGCAAGTAGAGAAAAAAAAATTAAGAAAAGAAAATCCAACCTCCCACGTCTGACTGAGGCGGCTCACAGCAGCAGCGTTCAGGCCCATGATGATGGAAAAGAAGCTGTTGAGGTTCCTTTGTGCTTTACAGCTAGAAGGAATAAAACATCATTGAGTCCTATCAAAAGGTACACTTCAGCAGAATTAAACTACATGCAACCTTGCGTTTTGCCACAAGAGGGCGCTACTTTCTCATCCTAATCAAACCAAGGCTTCTGTTACAGCACGTTTATTATAAGCCAGTGTGTGTGACTGAGTAAATCTTTAGGGAAGAAAGCAACTAACTGAGCAGCAATCTTGATGAACTTCTTGATGAGCTGGACCCTTTTGCAGAGCGTCGGGCACAGCAGCACCTCGGTCATCACCCACAGCTGGACCTCATTGCATCGCTGCAGCAGCAGCTCTAACGACTTTGTGTGGCTGCTGCAGACGTTGCGGTTGAAGGTGAAGTAGACCAGTTCCTGCTGCGAAAAACAAAGAGAGACGACTTTATTAGTGCTGCCGTGAGGCCTTACCGAAAGAAAAAAGGTGAGACGTTCAGGGGCAACTATCCGCGCCGGAGGCCGCAATTAGAGGCCAACCTCGTGCATGGAGTTGAAAATGGTCCAGTCAAAGTTGGTGAGTGCAACAGCCACGTCCCAGGTGTTTAAATTCAGCATGCGAGCCGTCCTCTGTTGCATGTCTGAGTTATCTCTGAATGGGTTCTGTAGAGAGAGAGAAAAATACATGCATACGCTGTTTTTATTTTTCCTTTTAGATTGTTTTGTCTGAAAGACTGACAAAATTCAGGCATAAACATTTTACAAACTCATTTCAGGTTTAGGGTTTTTTGATGTGAATTAGTTTCCGTTTATTAAGGTAAATTATTTTTACATATGAAAAACACTCAGTTTTATAGAATTTCACAAGAGAGAGGGGTATTTCGGTATATTGCTGTTTCTAAAAAACTGTTCAGTTTTATCCTTTGGCAAGAAAAAAAAAGATGAACTTTTGTCACATCTTACAAACATGCAGTTAAAGCACAATTTGACAGATTATTACAATTGATCTGAGTGAAAACGAGTGATAATTCTACTTTTACCATACCAAGCATCATATCATCTGAACATTTTGCTGTTCATTTTTGTCTCCAGCTGTAAACATTTTTTTTTTTTTTTTTTTTTTTAGTTTGTAAATGTTATTTTTCTGCTTTGTGTATTTGTGGTGTTCTTCTGGCAAATGTCTAGTTTCACATTGTTCCTTTTTATTTATATGTGTGTTCCTTGATCATTTGGATCATCCTGTCTCTCAGCAGCTTTAGTTTGATCTCTTTTTATCATTTTCTTTCCTGCCAAGAGTGAAACAGCATATGGAATCCTTTTTGTTTTATAATTTCTTTGTGAATTTTTAAGACACACTAATCCAGTATACCACCAAGATTTCCTGAAGCTTGGTGCACAGTAGGACCACATGCAGTCGGAAATACAGTATATTATAGATCAGGGTCACTTTGGTCATAATTATTAAAATAAGCTGAAGCAATGCCTTTTTTTTAGCACTTCTTCTCATTTGAATTTTGCATGTTTTTGTGCCTCTTTCTTGAAGCAGGCTCCTCTTCTAGCCCAAAACTCTCTCTCACCAATTCCCCAGAATTGCGCCACAATCTCATGACAGTCACAAATGGAAATGCCATTCCTACCAGGACTTCAGAGAGGTCCTTCCTGCACACGTGAAGCCTCCCTACCGGCCGTAGAGAATTGGAGAAAACTCTGTCCTGAGGCTGCAGGAGGAGTCTACCTGCAGGAAGGAAAACACATCACAAACAGCAGAATGCCATTAAAAATGAGTCAGGTAGCCTGCGAGCATCTATCAGCGCTTAGAGATAAGACTCGGTGGCAGGCTGTGGTCGGCGGAAGCCAGTTACTGAAAACAGATTCTGGTCTGCACCACTTTAAACTGGGGTGTACAATTAACTCGGCTGATTATGCGCCACACATGGGCCCCAATAACTGATATGCATGAAAAACAGGTTCTAAATTTCATTATCATCTGTACCAGGGACGTGGGTGATTTTAAACCTTATGGATTATCCATGTTGCGCAGTAAAAAGCAGCATATTCTGCTGCAGGAAGTTACTGTTCAGGTGGGCTGTGCGGTGCCATGAGTCATCTGAGGTGGTTGCTGTGTGCTGTAACCGATAAGTTAGAGTGCTGTTTACCTCCAGGATAAGTTATGGCCACAAGTATCAGCTCTGAAGCAGCAACGTCTATCCTTTCAGCCACTTCCTGCAGCAGCTCCTGAGCTACCACCTCACAGCGGACCTTAGCGCTCAGGTACGAGTCCAGGGTGACGTACACACGGCACAGAACTGGAAGAGGAGATGTACAATCACATTCCATAATTAAAATTTATGTCCGGAACTTAATTCACTAAGAATTACATAGCTAACGTTACACAGCTTAAATACAAACAGACTGTTTTCAAGCCTTTAACTTTAACTATAACAGTACGTTTCTTTTTTTTTTTTTTTGCTAATGAAAATACATCATTTAAGATTAGAAAATGACATCACACCAATGAAAAACATTTTTAATACAGACATGCGGGCTTATTAAAATGTATGTTAAATAATTGCTTATAGGTTGTTATTTTCCAAAGGTACTTTTCATCTGACTGATAGGAACATATTATAATCTACTCATGAGCATGTACTATATAATGTTATAAATATCCCCTTTACACTGGTTTAGGACAGCCCGCTGGTCTCTAGGGCCTCAAAGACAGTGAGAACATGGTCGGTCCAGAAAACCTAAATTCTATATGAAGGTTGTCATTTACTGTTATTATTGCCAATTAACCTGTTTTTTCCCCCTCCTACTACCAGGTTTACTTTTACAAGTGGAAGGTTTCTGCTTGTCCACCAACAGTTTCCAACTTGCTGGGGGGAGAACACACCAACACTTCTTTCTTTCACATCTGGAATATTACCTAAATTGGAAGTATACCATGACAATGAGTAACGCTAGAAAATGAGTCCATGCATTGTTTACTTCAAGGCTGGACTATTGTAATTCTTTACTATCAGGAAGTCCACAAAATCCAGTTCAAAGCCTTCAGCTGATCCAGAACACTGCAGGAAGAGTTCTGATGAAAATCAACAAGAGGGATAATATTTCTATAATTTTAGCCTCCCTTCATTGGCTTCCTGTTAAATCAAGAATAGAATTTATAATTTTCCTTCTCACGTATAAAGCCCTTAATAATCAAGCGGCATCATTCATCAGGGCTCTGATGACCTCATATGTTCCTAACAGAGCACCTCGCTCTCAGACTGCAGGTCTGCTGCTGCTTCCTGGCCTGGCGTTCTGTTTAGCCGTGACACCGTCCTGGAGGGGGCTTCAACTGAGCTACTGCTGTCAACAATTTCATGTTCAGCTTCTATGGATGGTACAATTAATCCTGTCTTTCAGAGTTTATCCCTGTTTCTCTCCTAAGCATAGATATTGGCTGAGCTTTTACTACAACTAACTGTATGCGCTCTCTTTCATCCTCTAGACTTGAAAACTTGTTCAGAGCTTATTGGATTATCTTTGCTTCTTTTCTATAGGAAGCCACTAGTGACACTAATAAAGCCATTACATTTTACTTTTTTCTCTCCCATAGAAAGCACTCATGGATAAATGCTGTGTGCTTTTTGTGTCTCTGCTCTGTCCTCTCTAACCCCCAGTCGGTCAAGGCATAGCCTGGTTCTGCTGGAGGTTTCTTCCTGTTGAAGGGGAGTTTTCCTCTCCACCATCGCTGCATGCATGCTCAGTATGAAGGACTGCTGCAAAGTCAGAAACAATGCAGGCGACTGTCCACTACATGTCTAAATGCTGATCCAGAAGGAATGAAAGCTGTTAGTCAATGACTCCTTGCAATCTGCTGGGTTTTCTTAGATAACCAACCTGTCAACGTGATTTGACAGAACGGTCTCCGTAACGTGTGTTGAAATGACACGTGTTATGAACTGGTACAAATAAACAGAAGAAAAATCGAATTATGTCCTCAAATTACATGCCGGTAAAGCTGGAGAGCCAAATAACTTTGGCATCAGGCTAAACAAGGCTGAGCTTTTGGACAACCTCACTCAACTGTTTTTCACCATGTAATGTTAAGCATTCATTTCTAGAACTCTATCTTCTCCTATATTACCAGAGATTAAAGATCCAGTGTTCAAATCAAAACTTAAATAGAAAATAATTCAGAACATAAAAAAAAGGAAAAAGAAGAAAAGATTTACACAGGTTCCTGTGTAAATCAGGAACCTGCATTTGCAAACAGGTCCTTCATTCCCTGGAAACCGCCTCGTTGTTTCAAGGTTCAAACTTAGCGTTTCCTTTCATTCAAACTGAAAATGATGTATGAAGGGAGGAATGTGACAGGAAAGTCGCATTTTAGGACGTACCTTCCTTGCTCTCCTTCTGTGTGCTCCTGGGTCTCAGCCCATTTTCTTTCACGCTCAATTGGTGGAAGAGAGTTCTGCTCTAAAAAAACGAAAAAAGAGGGGGAAAATCCGTGGATTTTAACACAGGGTTTAGCATTCTGGTTTGAGCAACAGACGAAAAACTTCATAACATCAAGGCCTTCAGCCAAGATAGGTTGTAGGGCATCCTAACCTTTTAAGAGGGGGGAAAACCAGGAGATTGTCACTTACATTTCTGTGAGGCGAGTCGTCGTCCACTGTGCTGCAAAAGACAGGAGAGAAAAGTGAAATGGGCCAGCCTTCACAGGCACAAAAAGGCTCACCGATCTGCCGACGACAACTAAACCCTACAGAGTCTACGGTGTAAACATGGTACGTATTTATCCACCGCATTCTCTGCAGCGTTCAGTCCATTACTGACGCTCTGTGTCAAGTGGAGATTAAAGCGCTAAGTAGATTTTAGACGTCCCAACGTGATCTCCTCGTTTCACCATCCCGTTCTCGTCGCTTGGTCCTGGTCGGCATGATGTATGGCCCTGCGCTTCTGCATCCCAGTAGGCACGTTGCCACAAAACCTGCCCTGAGGGATCCCTCCTCAGGGGGCCAGCAGCAGTAGCCCATGCGCTAATGAAAAACCTGATTCCATCCGTCACGTCCAAGCAGACCCCGTCATTTTAGTCTTACAGGAAGAGCAGAGTCGCCGCGCGCCTCTCTGACTTCACATGCCTCACGAGGGATGGAGAATACCAAAAACAAATTGAGTTTCGTTCTCACTTTGAGTTTCCAGAATCATATGACGCGAGGTTCAATTTGCACAAAGAGTCCAGATGGAAAGTGATGGGGAGGCAGGTTGTGAGGAAGGCCCCCCCCCCCCCCTGTCTATAAAAAAATGACACCCTTTTTCGCTCGGCAGCAGATTGCCAGAGCAGCGGGAGCAGCCAGGCTCGTCCCCATCTGAGTCGGGACTGATTGTGAAAAAGCCCATAAATACAAGATGTATGTCAGTGTGTAACACCCACCGCACACACGGCCCAGCAGTATGATGGGTTGGGAGTCGTGGGTTTCCCTTACAGGATATAAACATTTAAAAAAAAAAAGGCAGACTCGGATATATATCAGCATCAACAAAAAAGAACTGAACTGCATTGCAAACCCATATTCCCGGGGGAAAAACCTCCATTTGGTGGCTGAAGAAAGTAGGCCGTGGGCCAGAATCTGTACGGTGACTTTTCGTATGAACTGTCAGGGGGCAACTTTCTTGCACCGGGATAAGTTGCTACACATAGCAGTGATCTCAAAACACCAATGTTCCCACGTTTTCACTTGCACATTAAGAAGTTATAGCCGATAAAAAATCTAAACTGTGGCGCTCCAGTCCAATAAGTCACGTGATTCGATTTTTGCTGCTCAGCCAATCCGATCGCTGTATTGTCAGCTGAGCGAGTTTACCACGTCATCATGGCTGCGCCCGTAAGATGGTTGTTTCTGTTGTGTCTGTTTCCAGACGAAGAAAGCCCAATAATAGCATTTTGTGGCGCCACCTGGCAGAGATCTTGATGGCAAGAAAAAAATAAATAGCCCAGACCATCCATCCATTCATCCATCCATCCATCCATTCATCCATCCATCCATCCATCCATTCATCCATCCATCCATCCATTCATTTTCTAACACGCTTATCCCTGCGTTCGCGAGGTGCCGGTCCCTATCTCCAGCTGTCAATGGGCGAGAGGCGTTGTATAAACTGGACAGGTCACCAGTCCATCGCAGGGCAGAAATAGTCCAGACTTTTGCCCAATTTACTGTGATATCACCAAGACCTGCTGCGCTAGGATAGCACAGGTGTCGTTTTGCCAAACGACTTATCCCCGCCAGAATTTGTATTCCCTGCGCCAAGAGCGCATTCAGCTGGAAGAATGAATCTAGTCAACTCCGCCTCATTTCCAACCTATTAGGCGTGGAAATGAGGATGTTTTACTTTTCTTAACGAAATATAGCAATGGTGTCGTTACATTATCGTTCATCCATCCATCCAGTATAATACGTTATGAGAAAGAAAACGGTCATTTCCAGATGTGTCACGAAAATATTAGCTTTATGTTATTAGATTGTCGAATGTCTGTCTGCTGAAACCAAAATCCACCTTCCTAAGTCCATCACAGCTGTCTGCTGGTTCTCTTTTTTTCTTTTTTGGTAGCTAAACCCGCATGAATAGATTATATAAAGCGGATTTCACGTGTGATCAAATGAACACTGAATAAAGGCACAGCCAAAATTATCAGATTTAATAAGATTTTAATTCAACCAAGAACCTTATCGAGATATTAACCGTATTAAGAAAACGAGATATGTCTCTTTTAAAAATAGAACAACGTATTAGGAGTTTAAAAAAAATAAATTTCATTTTACTAGAATGTGATGTTTAAAATATTTAGACTTCACAAAGCTGGAGGTTAAAACTTTTATTGATTTCAAAAATACAATACAAAATTCTACAAATTCCGAAGGGGATAACTCGTTTGGCACAACGAGTTTATACAACGCGTCTCACCCATTGACAGCTGGAGCTCGGCACCAGCACCTCGCAAACCCAGCGGGGATAAGCCTGTTAGAAAATGGATGGATGGATGGATGGATGGACAGATGGTCTGGGCTATTTATTTTTTTCTTGCCATCAAGATCTCTGCCAGCTGGCGCCAGAAAATGCTATTATTGGGCTTTCTTCATCTGGAAACAAATGCATACAAACATCTTACGAGCGCAGCCATGATGAACTGATGAACGCGCACAGCTGACAATACAGCGATCTGATTGGCTGAGCAGCAAAAATCGAATCACGTGACCTCTTGGACCGGAGCGCCACAGTTTAGATTTTTTATCGGCTATAACTTATTAATGTGCAAGCGAAAACGTGGGAACATTGGTGTTTTGAGATCACTGCTATGTGTAGCAACTTATCCTGGTGGAAGAAAGTTGCCCCCTGACAGTTCATACGAAACTTCTTAAGGAAGCGTCCTACAGATTCTGGCCCACGGCCTAAAGGGGAAGGAGGGAGACAGGCATGGCAGTAAGGATGGTGACTCAGGGGTGGTTAAAAACTATGCCCATTTTTGTTCATTTTTGATTCAACTTTAGTATTTTACTTCTGTTATACATGTTATAAACACCAATTATTACTCCATACATTAGTTTGAGTAAGAGTAATGCTCAATGTGTTCACTTATTAACCTACTTACAAGCTTTAAAGATTTTGAAATGTATCAAGTTGGTGAACTTGCATAAAAATTGTATCTAAATTACCAGTTTTTAATAATGTTTTGACAAAATACACCAGTATGTATCGTCTGTGACGCTCTTTCCTCCCTCATATAGAAATACTGCAGAAAGCCTAAACCAATAACCTTAATCAAATTTTTATTAACTGACCTTTTTTTGGTCTGTAATGAATGCAAAGTGGCTCACGCCGGCATGCCAAGGCACATCTTTCCCCAGAGTCCGCTTCTATGTGGCAATGTCATAAGGGTGTCAGAGATGAATAAATCGGCCACATTTTAACCCGTCACAGACCTTGTAGCCTTTCTGTTAGACCCCTGCTAGGAGCGGCGTCTGCTGCTGTTAGTCCGTCCTCCTGCTGCCGTCATTAAAGTTTCTGAGCGCTCCTTCAGGCTGACCTTTCCTGTCCGACAGCAGGATTTCTGGATCTCAAACTCGGACCGTGGACTTTTCACCGTACATCTTCTTTGATAATCAGCATACTGTGTTAGAGGCCAGAGGGACTCTGGTTTCGCTCTGCGGCGCTTCAGGGCATCTTTCCGATGCGATTGGACACTTGCTAACACTCGTCTCTTTCTTCTTCAGAGAAAAAAAGATACTCTATGTAAAATGCCAGGCTAAAAAATCTTTCAGCCCCTCAAAGTTTTTTTCTCTCTTCCACCACGTCACAAATACAAACTTCAGCGAATTTTATTACGATTTTAGACCAACACAAAGGAAACTCTCATTAGTTTATCTGTCCGTATTGACGACGTTAGAACGACCCCACAGCATGACTCTGCCACCGCCATGTTTTACAGAGGGGATTGTGTGTCTTTTTTTTTTAATATAAATATGTGATCTTCAGATAAAGGACAACACTCTGGAATGACTCAACCACATGCGTATTTCAGCCCAGTTTGATTAGATGGCAGCACAGTGGAGAGAGGATGAATGTATGCTTTCTCTCGCCTATTTATAGAACAACGTTCCCCTTTTGTGACGCGCTGAACTTTTTCTAGCAGCTGGTCATTATTGCTTAAAAATCCTGAATTCCCTCCGTTTCTTAGATTCCAGATAAAGAGCAAAATGACCTTCAAATCTCCACCCGAATAAAAGCCCAGAGCAAGGAAATTACTTTACAGCTTGTGAATGGAGTCATTGATGAAAAGCTAAAAAAAAGTGAGGTTAAGGGAAGAAGTCTGTCTTTGTATTCGGAATCTCCCCTCAGACCACCAGCGTGCGTCTTTCTTACTGGAAATCAGACATTATAAAACAAGAGAAACTACGCCGCGGTCACTTACTGCCTGCGTCTCAGCTGGTAGAGTTTCTGCAACTCCGTCACGTCCCGTTCCAAGGCTGGGTGCTCGTAGAGATCATCTAACACGCAACGGTGCAAGCTCTGCAAGCAAGATCTGTGCGTTATCACTCCACACATCTCCCGCTCCACCCGCTCGCACGGACGTCACGTTTCCTACCTTCAGGAAGACTTTGACATGCTCGTCCTCTCTCAGGAAGCCTTTGCAGAGGGACATCCAATGCCACACCAGGTGCAGGACCTTCTGCTTCCTCTCCAAAGCCTCCTTCGCGTCCTCTTTAGCTCTGTGCCGTTTGGTGCAATAGGTGCCGTTTGGTTAAGGATCAGACTTTCTCTCGTGTTCAGCGACGCTTCAAGGGCGAGTGGAATCAAAAGCACTCATTCCTTGTGTTAAAAGCACATTTTTTTCCTGGTTGTAACACAAATTTATGCGAGTTATTAGGATTTCACATTTGCAATGTTTGCGCAGAAACACCTCTTTGCAAGGATATTGTCCCAGAAGAGCTTGGCATAAATCACCGGTTGACATGAACACTGGGTATGTGAGCAGAAAATCATCCAAAAGCATATCTGCAAAGACACGTACATATTGATAAGGGACAAGAAAATGGGAACATTTCAGTAGTACGTGTTCAGAGAGAGGTTTTCTTTTGAAAAAGGTAAGGTATTAGAGGAGAAAAAGGCTTAGATGCTGCAGGAAAACAGGCTCATTAATGCAGCGGTGTGCAGAAGGGCAGGAACACTACCGACCCCGACAGCTGCATGATTAATATCTTCTGAACTGCTCATACTGCTGGGCTGCACTTGTGATTCATATGGCCTCACTTTGTTTTTTTTCATGTTCCACTTTAATACCACAAGGAGAGCTCGTTCTTTACTGCCAAAAACCATTTAAAGATCGCTAAGCAGACGGAGACTCGAGGAACTTCTCTTTGGAACAAAATGGATCATCCATCCATCCATCCATCCATTTTCCAAACCGCTTATCCCTCATGGGGTCACGGGGGTTGCTGGTGCCTATCTCCAGCGTTCACTGGGCGAGAGGCGGGGTACACCCTGGACAGGTCGCCAGTCTGTCGCAGGGCAACACAGAGAGACAAACAACCATTCACACACACACTCACACCTAAGGACAATTTGGAGAAGCCAATCAACCTAACAGTCATGTTTTTGGACTGTGGGAGGAAGCCGGAGTACCCGGAGAGAACCCACGCATGCACAGGGAGAACATGCAAACTCCATGCAGAAAGACCCAGGGGTGTACTCGAACCCAGGACCTTCTTGCTGCAAGGCAACAGCGCTACCCACTGCGCCACTGTGCAGTGGGTAGCGCTGGATCATAGTTAGTCCAAAAGAAATAACAATAATAGGAATCTTCAAAGCCATTTAACTCGGGCAGAAGCCTTCCGAGGCACCATCATGAGATCCACACACTGGTTAAGGGACTCTGTATGATGGGATGGCTTCACATCCCATTTCTCTAACTCCTGTTTTAATTTTTTATTTTTTTTTCACTTGCAAAGAAACCATCTGATAAAGATCAGTCAACGACCTAATCTGCTTTTAGATCCACATTTTCTGCCCGTGTGTCTTTAGATGATTCATTCCCCATTTTGCACCCTCAAAGGTTATTTATGCTGTAACTGAAATGAATCACACAAAATGTCAGCTTCTTTATGTTTAGAGCTAAAATAATTTCACGTTTTGATTATTTTAGGCGAACAAGCTACAGAAATATCTGCTTAACTGTTTTGCAGTAAGATTGTAAGTATTGTCGTATCATAACATATGTTTTTATTTTGACATTTATAATATAAGCTATCTTGCCAAGTATGTCGGTTTTGGCTGTTATTAATACTCTTATGTTCTATATACACTATAAGGGGTACTTGTGGATGTTATTTGTGATTATTTAAATTTTTGTTGGTTCATCACACTGTACTGATCCATAGTGGGCATCCACGGTGAAAGTTAATCTGACAGGCCAAATATATTGTTAGCAGGCAGAGTTTACCTGCATTACCCCTAAATATGGTGTTAACCTGCCAGTTAGCCTGTAAAAACAGAGAATGTTGTATTTGCTGTGAACATCTCACTTTTTCCATATTAACTCATATGTGATGATCGCTGGACCATATTGGGCTGAAGGTCCAGCGCTCTAAACATAGTCCAGTAGGGCTAACAAGTTCTAGCCGAATTAATTTAAAGATAGCTACATCTTCAAGCAGTGAGCGTGTAAGGTTGCGTGATTCTTCACAAGCGTAAACAGAGCATGTGCACGGTGTACAGTAGTAGGAGAATGGGTCAAGTTATTATTGAGTCAATAGCATGAATTTTGCATTGATCTTGTTTATTTCTAAACTGAAACCAGCAATGTGCAACAGAAATGTTACCACTGAATTAGATATAAAAGAACCGGTTCTACTGAGTGGAGAAAAAACATAGCAGACTATAGAAATTAGGTATCTGACGGGCTTGAGGGTTTGAGGAGGATAAAAATGCAGCTGCATGAGCATTTGAAGTCAAAAGAAACAACTTCATGAAGCAGTCATTATATAATTTTTTTGCTGATGATGGCAGAATTGGAGCTGGTGAACTGCTGATTTACATGTTTTTTTGGTTGGGGCTTTATTGGCGAATGTTTGTATTTTAGGTTTCTTTCATCAGGATTTTTTTGTGTTCATAGTTGTTATTAAATTCTAAACCAATTTAGAGCAGATTTCTGCTGAAAGTTGAAGTTGCTTTACTATTTTTTTTGCAGGCAGAGTATCATTTCTATTAGAGATTAATGCTTCATTGTTTAGCTTCTTCTGTGTTAAGCTACAGAAGAAGCCATTTGCTGCCATTCATATTGCTTATTTTCTTGGTTTTCTTCAGTCTTAGCGTGGTGCTGCTCAAGATTTCTCCTTGTTAAAAGGCAATCTTTCCTCTCTGCTTGTGCTATTTTCTTCCTCAAGATGAGGGATTGGTGCAAAGTCAGTTGCTCAATGCTGTCTTCAGGATTTGTTTTAGATCAATGACTTTTTTCTGAAATAACTGTCAATAAATTATAAACTGAATTTCACTATATTGCATTCTGTATAGCATTCTGTATTGCAGTATGTATGGATTGATTGGATGGACTGGGATGAAGTTCATATAATTATCTATAGATCTTAGGTCTTAAAGGTGAATTCAGATGTAATTTATTGTGTAAACTGGAGAATTACAAATAGACTAAACTGAATTAAATTGTATTTAATATATGGGAATCAAATTGAGACGAATACACAGAATGCCAAAGCTGCAATCACAAATCAAATGTTCAACTTTTCTATCTTTATTGTTAGAAATATTTCTCTTGTAAGTATCCCTAAATATCCATTTCCCTACAGAAAATCGAAAATATTAGAATATTCTCTTGAACTCAGGAATGAGAAAATCATAAAGGTGTAATAAAGGAAAAAAGTTTGCCTCATATTTTATGACCAGCCTTCTGTAAACGAGCCTCACACCAAGAATTATAAATTAGTTTCCCTTTTTTTTTCACACCAGCTTCCCTGAGTCCTTTGTGAGCGTTCTGGTCCAGCAGACTCATGGACATCATTATGTTAATCCGTCCAGAGCAGCTGTGCATATATAACTCCCTGCTTATGAGGGGGTTACTCCCTCACACACATCACACACACTTTGTGACGTGTGTGAGTGTGTGTGTGTGTGTGTGTGTGTGTGTGTGTGTGTGTGTGTGTGTGTGTGTGTGTGTGTGTGTGTGTGTGTGTGTGTGTGTGTGTGTGTGTGGGTGTGCAGCCATAAACAATGCAGTGACACAGCTTTAACAGAAAGTCTGAAAACAACAGCATGGATCTGGAAAACCCACTCACGTACTACTGCACCTCTCTCTCTCTCTCTCTCTCTCTCTCTCTCTCTCTCTCTCTCTCGCTCTCTCTCTCTCTCTCTCTCTCTCTCTCTGTGTGTGAGTGTGTGAGTGTTCACGCATTGCTCGTGTGTTTTCTCCAAGCTATCTCGAACCTTTGCTACTCCCAAAAGCTGTACTTTCTGCAAGGTTTGTAAAGCTGAAAAACTGAATGAATATTTAATTTTATCACCTAAAGTTATGTTCTCTGGTTTTTAATTGGTCAGGATGCAGCAAAGTACATGGAGCACATTTGTTGCATCCATGCAAGACTTTTGTGCATTAATTCTTCAATATCAATAAAGATCAATCTGCTGTGACTCTACATTTATTATAAACGGCTAAAATCAAACAAATTTGATTTATCACAATGCTGTTCTGTGCTGCTGTCAATGCTCACAAACTTGAATAAATTAGTGTCCTTTCAAAAGAAATTGCCAAACGTCTCTCTTCCAGGTGTGGTTGTTAAATCAGTCAATGGTGTCCGTCAACCTCCTTATTATTTCTTCTTGATCTATGCACGCACAGCAAAGTGTAAATGTTTTTTTCTTTCTTAGCGAGAAACAGGAGCCTGATATGATATTCATTCACCTAATGAGCTTTCTTTTTTCTTTAGGAATAATGATTATTATCACTTGCTAACAGCTAACCGCTGTGGGGCGCGTCCACGTCCGCTGGGGACGCGCCCCGGAAAACAAAACTTGCCAAATCCGGTCAGGAGAAGGGTGAAAACATCGTTTCCACCAACAAAAGCCCTCAGAGCTGTTCTCTGATGTTCTTTTAATGAAACAATATTAGGTAGATTGGACAACACGGAAGAAATAGCAGCATCAATTTTAACGCTTGCTTCCTCGACGAGCCGCCATTGCTATCAAAACAGTCTGACGTCATGGTCGCGTCTCCACTACGTCACATCTATGAAACTCCAGCCCTGCGTCCTGATTGGCCAGACCATAAAATTGGTTGGAGAAATCACTTTCTATGGGCGATGTCCCAGATGTATGTGACTGAAGCTAGGCGGAGCGGCATACAGCTGGCGAGAGTCAGGTTAGGTCCCTATCTACAGCAGTCAAATGGCCGAGAGGCGGGGTACACCCTGGACAGGTCGCCAATCTGTCGCAGGGCAACATAAACTACTTATACAAGTAATTTAATTCAAAATGCGTAACCCTTTTTAAATGTGTGCAATTAAGACACATGGTCTGAGATGTTCTGTTTCTCATCCTTATTATTATTATATATATAATTAAGTCTTACAGTTACTGAAAACCTCGGACATAGTTCCCATAAAAAGTTTTAGAATATATCAAATGATTAACAAAAAGCTTGTATGTCCCCCCCCCCCCCTCACCCCTGCATGGATAAGCAGGTACAAAAAATGGATGGATCAATTACAAAAAGCATTTACATTACAGAAATGTCATATTATGAGTTAAAGTTTTTTTTTTTTTTACAGAAGCTAGCTGCTCACAGAGTGCTGTGTCCACGCATGGATAATGGAAAATGGAAAGTTCACTGGACGGAAAAAGTGTGGTAGAAAAAGATGCATTAGTAAAATGGACAACCCCAGCTTTAAGGGAGAGTGTGAATCAAAGCTAATCCAAGAGCCCGGAGAAGCGTGGACTGTGGGTGCATTATGAACCGGACAGAATCCAAGTTGTTGGAGGTCCTGTGTGACGTTTCATCACTCAGTGCTGATTTGGGGAGTCGTGTCATCTGCTGGTGTTGGTCTACTGTGTCTTATCAAGTCCAAGTTGAATGTATGCATCTAACAGGAAATTATAGAGCACTTCAAGGTTAACTTGACATCATGAAGATGTCACTTCCCTTTTTATAACTCGCCCCACACTGCCAAAGTACCAATACACTCTGCTCGACTGACCTTTAACCTGGCCTGACCTAAACCCAGTAGAGACTCTATGGAGTTTTGTTTAAAAAATCTAATTCTTTTCCCTCCATCTATAAGATCCATACCAAACACAGCAACTTGGTGGCTGTTCAAAGCAAAATGCATCTGAGTTTGATGACATCAAAACAACAGAGTCTGCGATGCTTCTGCGAAGAAGAACCTCTAAGGATCAACCCAGAAGTAGCATCAAAGCAGAAACAACTTTTTGCAGGCAGACGCGCACAACCCCGGCAGGAGTCAGAGTGCTAAACATCTCTGAGTATAGATTAGTTGCTTCTGTTCAGGACTCCTCTGGTCTCTGGCTGTTTGGCGCTGAGATTTCCTTCAATACTCCTTCTGGACGAATATCTTTAGTGAGATCACAGAATGATGGACTGATGGTGAATATAGGCCATTTATTGATAGCAGTTTCATAAAATATTTACTCTTTTCTCCATAAGAAAATGCAATCCTAACAGCACACTGACATCAATTTCATTCAGTTCTACTGATCGTGATCTAAAACCTCCACTGACAACACTTTGATCTTTTAGGAAAGAACACATCTTTCTTTGCCCTCTTTTCTTTCCTTCTTTCCTTTCCTCCTCGTCTGTCTGTTAACGCTGCTCTCTGTCCTCGTCTCTTGTTGAGCAAACATCTCCATCTTCAGCAGCAGAGGATCTCCTCTGCCTTGGCAACAGTGTCACATTATCATGTACCTGCTGGGATGAGAGGAAATGTGTTGATTTGTCGCTGCTGCGGGGCTGGAGGGCATGTGGCGCCGTCCGCTGCAGCAACGCTCAAAAGATACGAGGCAGTGTTGTCTGTGTTTCACTCGTTTAAAGACACAGTCATGAGCTGCTGTTTCTTTTTTATTTTTGTGATAATGAAAACACTGCTGGGTAATGAAGTGTGGATTTCAGGATCTGACCAAAAAAAAAAAAAGTAATTTCCGCTTTGATTTGTTTTGAGTCAGTTGTTACGTTTCCATCTAGTTTTAAATTGTAGCAAAAAATAAAGAAAATGGGAATCCACTGGTCTGGAGGGAATCAACCAGGTTACGCAAAGCGTAGCTTCATCAGACGTTGACGTTACACATGGCTGTGTGTAGCTGCAATAAACAGAAGACAGAGGTCGCAAACTAGCATGGGACCGCACATCTGAGAAAAATGGAGAGATTTTTATTTATTTTTAAATGTGTTACTATTGGGCAAGTTGTATTTATTCTCTCATGTCAACTAGTATCTGTGATGTTACATGCAGTCCGCAGACGTACAATGCAATTCTATGCGCATTCTGGAGCTATGCTCTGCTACGGCGATAGCGGAAACAGCTGATCTGTCATGCTACGTCAGAACTTATTTGGCAAATGTGCTTCCGTCTCACTCTTTTGTGGAAAAGCAAAGCCAAAAACCTCATCAAGTGAGCGAAAATACTTTCTTGTGAGAATGAAGTTATTTCAGATTTTGCCACCTTCCACCAACCTTTACAATGCAATACGTCAAAATGTGCATAGAAAACGTTGATGATAAGTCAGATAATGACATCCCAGGAGCCACAAGAATTGACCTAATCAGCTGGCTCTATTAAACCTTATGGCACATGAGTTTTCACAGATTTCAACACAGACCTGCAAGCTTCTTAGTTACACTGAGAGGTTCAATCTTATAAGTTTAATCAATACTTTGACACTGATGACCCCCACACCCCCAAAAAAGATAAATATAAAACTGTTATAGATGCTGAATGGCGAAGCTGAAGCGAACAGTGACAAAGCAAACAGTAACTTTCAAAAAGGGAGTTTGTTCTTGTGAGAACCAGCCAATGAGACTTTTTTCCTAAATCTTTCTGTGCTGCAGGTGCTTGCCTGGTGAGGTTATCGGGCACGACTGGGCTCGATTTAAATAATTTGTTTTGTGAACGTACCAAGCAATGAAGCAGTTCTGAAGGAAACACCTTTGAGACTTTAAAAGAGCATCTTAATAGAAATCAACAACAAAGCCACGTGGATGGAAATGATTGCTGCAGGTTTTGATAGTGAAATCTGGCCATTCCAGTCTGTGCATCTCTTCACAAACCTCCTCCATCTATTCTATTCTTGCCAGATTTTCTTGGAATCGATGTTGTGCTGTCACGTACTTTTCACTGCAGCCGTACAGAGTAAAAATATGCAGCTTAAAGAGAGAAATGTGATTAACACCCTGAGAATAACGAGGAAACACCTAGAGAAATGTCAGATCTACTCTCATCGGTTGCCTTAGGCTTTTGTGACGTCACCACAGGCATAGAAGGTTGTTTCTATGATTTACATTAAAATACCAAAACTAATAGAAAAAATGACTATGATGCATCGTTCTTTAGCTAGCAAAGAATATTTAAAATGAGTTGTATTTGTTCTGCAGAAAATTCTGGAGGGTGAATTTAAAGAAAAGACTGAAACTTGGGAGCATTCAAGCACAGGATCAACCCGATGATGCTGCCAGAAAACAAACTGCAGATCCGGCTCGGCACGAAGAGGAGGAGGAGGTAAAGGAAGGTGTTTCTCTTTTCTTTTCCTCTTTTTGCGAATGACAAACTTTATACCTGGTGTCTGCACTCAGTGATAAATATCAAAATCCACATGCATATCCTGATATGGCAAAGTAAGTTTAAAGAAGAGGAGCAAAGTGCTGAAGCGAGGATGCTGACCTGACTCTTTTGCCTGGGTGGTTCCTCGATCATCCTCCAGGGTCATGTCACTCAGCAGGTGCTCCAGGATCTTCTCGGGGGTCCCAGACACCACCGCGTACCTGTCAGACACAACAGAGTCAGCTGAGGAGTCCCTGCCGATGGAGGACAGGGATCTGCTGCTGCTCCACTCCTCCTCGCCCTCCGTCCCCTCATCGTCTATGTAACGAAAGTAAGGGACGTCAAAGGTGGGCATGGTCTGCGGCTCTGCCCGGCTGGTGCCGCCGCTCTCCTCTGAGCCCTCCTCGTCCTCCTCCTCGTCCTCCTCCTGCTCCACCAGGGCTGCGTGCAGCAGCAGCCCGCGCTCCTCCTGCAGCTCCAGAAGCAGAGGACGGGAACCCATTCTCCAACTGTTTTCGTCCCCTCGCGCCGGCTGCAGTCACTGCTGCATGACACCTTCATGCATCCACCCTGGCGCGCTCACGACGAGGGACTCCCTTCAGTGTGAACGGAGAGGCTGCCTCACAGCCTCATGCCGTCTAGTTCTACGCCTTTAATGTGGTCATTTAGGAGTGGGGAGCTGAGATGTGGGCACGCCTGACTGAGAGTGTGATCGACAGAGCCAGAGGAGGAGACTGATGAGAGAAGGAGTGCTTAGAGAGAGAGAGAGAGAGAGAGAGGGAGGGAGAGAGAGACTGAGGAAGGATGGAGGGAGTGGAGAGGCTTACCTCCTGGTCCTCGCCTCCTCCCTCCCTCCTCCCCTCAACCATGCAGCGTGCGCTGGCTGCTCTAACGACACTCTCTGGAGGACAAGCACATCGCGGCCCCGCTCCCTCACGCTCAAGCGGACTGCCTCGTCACTCTGGGTCTGGAGAGAGAGAGAGAGAGAGAGAGGGGGGGGGGGGATGAGGAAGCTGAGTGTGTCATAAAGGAGATTCCCTTTTCTCTCTCACACATAAATCACCTCTGATTTCCATCATAATACACTGTCAAAAGCAGCACTGACAAAGAAAGAGAACGTCCATATATCATTATTTGGTCCTTATCGCCAGAGCCCATTCAGGGATTAACATAAATGAGTCAGATATTTGAATTACTGATTTATGCACAGAGCCAATTAAATTATGGGTGGGTAGGGGGGGGGGAGTTTGTTTGAAGCTGCCACTTGGTTATCCTGTGCAAACTAACAATGGTTTGGACTTCTCCTTAGACCAGCGGTCTCAGACTCAAGTCTGAGGAACAGTGTCCCACAACTCTAAGATGTGTCCCTTGCCCCACCGAGGCAAATGGCTAAATTAGCTAACTGGAATGCGGTCAGGCTCTACAGAGCTCTACTAACGAGCTAATATTTGAGTCAGATGTTTTGAGGCAGAGACACTTTTAAAGGTTGCAGATCACTGGCCATCGGGGACTGGAATTTGAGACCACGAGGATTTGATCTACATAATGAGTCCATTAGGTGATGGACTCATCCCCAGTAAGGTATATGTCTTTTTTTTTTTTTGTCATCGCCAACATACCACAGTGTTTTCTAGGCCCCCAGCACCTCTGTGACAAAATGCAACACTAGCTCAAACTAAAGGCAGTGCCTGCTGTGAAAACTGCCGCGCATATTAGGTACAGTAAATTACTTTTACAATCTAAGCAATCCAGCGGGAGATGAAAGGTTGCTTTTAACTGGATTTCTTTTTTTTTTTTTTCATTTGCATTAAAAATTCTGGCTAAAAAAGATTTGCAATGCCTTGCAAAAGTGTTCACTTAGACCTTCGCACACTTTGTCAGGCTACTGCAACAGTCTTCATTGTATTTTATTGGGCTTTTATGTGACAAACACACACAAAGTGGTGCATAATTGTGAAGTGGATTTTCTTAACAAATATAAATGCAATAAAATAAATTGGCGGCCATATGAATTGAGACCTGCTTTATGCTAAGTCATGGTTAACCCAAAGCTTGAACACACCTGGGGGGGAAAACATGTAGTTTATAATACATGATATAATTTATTGTACCACTCCAATCCTGGCAGCGAATCTTGATCAGGGAATCACTGCTTTAATTCAGGAGTTTGCAAGTTTCAGTCTGCTAGTTTTCAGCTATTTTGCATATAAGCACACGTATGCCTTCCCAGCCAGTGTAAAAATACAAGATTGGGGTTTTGACAATACATTACTGTAACGCGGTGGATGTTTTATTTAGACAATTTGCACGAACATTTACAATTCCCATGTTCAAAGATAAATAAACGTTCACAACCCTGTCGCACATCTTCACTTCAGTGCCATCAATAAACACAAATCTTTCCAGCGGTAATGAAATCTATATTTTATTTTTTTTTTCCTTTTTTTTTATGCAACAACGCTTTGCTTTTGTTTCATTAAATGCTTTGAAAGATTTCATCAAGAAGATTTTTCCTGCTTTCAACTGGAAACTTCAGAAAACGTGCGATTAAAAGTTAATTACGTCCATGCAAAATCCAGCCATGTTGTCTTCTAATGCTTTGCCTTCATTTTTTTTAATCTTTTACAGCCTCCCCTATGAGAGAGGACTGTTGTGTTTGCAGAATAATGACTTCTGATAGAATCTTGACAGCGTAAGACCCGGATCAGATATACTGGTTATAATGAAGGTTTCACTGTATGCACATTCATGCATCAGCTCCCTGCATATAGCCCCCCCCCCCAACCCCCAGTCCTCAACCATCAGTCAATGAATCACCTCTGTTCATGCAATTAGCAAAGGGCTGACAGGCTGGAAGTGGCTGCAGTTTGCAGGCCTAATTGTGTTTTGTGGGGATAAATACAGGACCCTCCAGTTGAGCTCGGCTTCCTGGCACATTAACACTCAACCAGAGGACACGCAGAGACAAAAAGACTGTCGCGTGTAAAAACAGCAGGGATGTTCCCAAGTGCACAAGATGGAATATTAACTTTTAGCACATGCTGGTGGCTTCTGGAGTGATTCATGACTCTGGGCGCATCTCATAAAGCCGTTCCAGCTGATGCCAACAACACCAGTACAGAGGCACAAAGAAACTGATTCATGAAAGGGTGGAGTTGCTGCGTCTCTGTTCACAGGATTGGAATTATGAGGAAGAGATAATTAACTTCCTGGTTACCAGTGAAACGCAATGCCGGTGGTCTCCATATTTCCGGGCAGAACCGTCAAGTGAGGAACGTTGGTTTTAGCATCATTCCACGGTGGGTTCTGACTCACAAATCGTGACAGCAAAGCCAAAATGTCCCTGTCCCCCACAGAATGAATTATTGATCTGACCACAGCTTCTCTGGGATAATGCTCTGTGTGCAGTGGGATCCAGAGTCATAATACAAAAAACCAACAATCCGACCCCCTGAGCCCATAACTGGAATTCAGCACAGGTCGAAAAGACGTAGGCTCAACATTACTACAGAAGTCCTCGTAATAAACATGAGCTCAGGCTTCTGCACCAAGTCACGATTCTCAAACGTTTCCTCGCCTTGTTCATGTCTGGCATGAATGGTACGGGACAGCAAACAAGGCCTGCTAGGTGTCAGTCCTGTCAGAGTGCAGGAGAGTCCCAATTCCCTTTCAAGTAACAACTGCATGAGATAGCAAGATGGTGAAATGAATCCTTTCACTAAAATTTTTAGAGTTTCTGATTGGAGCTGCGTGTTGTTACCGCAGGAAGAGGACAAGAAAGCAAACGGGGGGGGGGGGGGGGGGGGGGGGGGGGTACACAATAAAGCTCCACAGCTCACGATTTCATCTCAGACATGCTCTAAAAAATAAATTTTGTCCTCTGCAGACAGTACGCCGTCTCAAGCAGCTGAGCTACTCAGCAGAAAATCCATCCATCAATTGTCTTCATCTTCCCCAGGATGGGGATTAGGGACAGGAGCACAGACATCCCTCTCTTCTGCGACTCGTTCCTGCTCATTTTCCAGGTCTGTCCTGTGGTCTCCTGGCAGTTTGTTTTCCAAATTAATCTTCAAAATTGGTAAATTATGTGCTTTGGTGAAATGTTTTAATGTTGTTGTTGGTTATATGAAACACGGAGCTGACTGAAATGAATTCTTTCCAATAGCTTTGTGCATTCTAAAATATTTTGTTCTGTTTATTTATTTTTTTTGACACGAGACGATTTGTTTGTTCTCAGGTGTGTATTTCACAGAAATCTGTTATGAGAAAATACACAGGAAACAAATATTTAGAAAATCCAGAAATACCCTTTAGATTACCTTTGATAAAACTCAACGTTAAAGGATATTCTTTTACATTCATGAGTCTTTAGCACTAAACTTCATCAAACACTAACGTCTGAGGCCTGACCTCAGATATCTACGCGTCACACGTCATTCAGTACGTGCTCGCTGCACTTCAGCACCAGTTTGAACCACTCTGCAAGCAAGCAACAGGATAATCTCTTATAATGCTTTCTAGATCTCGGGATCATGTCACCTATCAACCGTAGGATCAACTCGTTGCGATTTTCCAATGGGGTTCACTTGCCATGCAGCAACTCCTGGGCATTTAGCACAGGAAACAGACCAGAGTGCCGCCTTTTTATACACAGTGACATTTGATCGTACTCAGATTGGCGGCGGCTTAAAGCAGGTGGCGGACTTTTACTAAATGCTGAACAGACGAGGAGATGTGGCCCTGTTAGGAAGAAAAGGTCAGGGATCTGACGCACGAGAACCCACCCTGAGACAACACAATGTGCAGGCGTTACGGTCCAGCCAAAAGACGTCAACTCTTCCTGCAATTGTCTGATAGTGCGGCGAGCTGATCCAGCTGGCAGGAAGGGAGAAGCTAAGCCCACCAGAGCTTTGGCCAATCAGATGGCTCCTGGGCAGCTAACAGACGTCTGCTGTAATGTTTTTTTTTTTAGCTTTTTTTTTTTTAATGCAGAGGCGGGTGAGAATGAACAGTGTTTGCACTTAGGCATTCACAATTGACAGACGCCATACACGCAGTATGTGACCGAATCCTCAAACTACACGAAATGGTATTAATATTGTTGTGAATTACAAATATTTATCCAGTTGTATCCCATTAGTTCAAGTATTATTGGAAAGTAAATTACTCAACTCACCATTTGAAACACATTATGTAGACACAGACTGATGTTATCAGGATAGTTGTTGAGTTTCCTCTTACAGCTGATACAAAAGTTTTCAACATTACGTCAGACCATTAAAACATTGGTAAGACAGACACATGGGCTTAATGAAGTATGTTTAATAGCAGTTAATCTGACAAATGAGCTTCAAACTGTAAAAGGGAACTGTAAAAGATCTATTTTACGTTTTTATAAATTACCAGTCTGTGTATTGAATTATAATTGTGGGCTTCTTTGGGTGAGCAGCTGGAGGAATTTGGCGTAAAGCACTTTGAGTAGTTGTGGAACTAGAGAAGTTATAAATTCAGTTTGTTTAATCACATATTAAATTAGGCAGTCATTTTTGTGACAATAAAAATTAGGACACCTTTGCAAATATTTTGTCATACGCATATTTTCTTGTCTGTTTCGTTTTGATATTTTCCCCACTGAAGGATCAGTAAAGGAATATTCTATCCTATATTATTCTAATACATTAACTAAAACAAAGCATATGGTATGGTGACATGCCATATGGCAATACTAAATTGGCAGCTTGCTTAATCACAGGTACGACACAGAAATCATTAAAGGATGTTAAGCAGATGTTTACACTGTAAAATACTGATCTGAGTCTCGTTTATCTCACCTCAGCCGTCCTCTCTGGGCTCTTGCTGTGGTTCTGCAGGAACCGGCAGCCGTCCTTCGCGAGTCTCTGGACCATCTCCAGTCTGGACAGGTCCTCCTTGTCATGCACAATGCACTTGCTACCCTGCTGCAGCGCAGGGGGCATAGAGAACACGTACCTGAGACCGCAATCCCACGACATTGTCAGCTAAAGACCTGCTGGATTTACAGGAAGCAAAGTGACTGAGCAGCTCCAGCGCATACACTTGACAGTGTGAATGTGATCCAGGAGAAGAACTGCTAGTAAAGTAAATCCCAGGTGCTGTGCCCCTCGTTCATAACCCTCTATAAAAACCTCCAGGTGTCTGTCTGTGTGACGAGCTGTACTGCGAGTGACAGACAGAGTGCCACTCTGTCAGTGTTGTAACCTTTCTCCACATGGGAGGGTAGTGGGCTGGGAACACAGAGGAAACATCTGGTGAGCCAGACAGCCCAGAATAGGAAGTTTCGAAAACTCCCAAGCAGGAGAGAGTCGGGATTGGGCAGGGTAAGAGAAGGTCAAACTCTTTAAGGGTGGAGATCTATTGAATGGGACGTTATGTACAGGAAACAGAAGAACCACACACTGCACGGAGCTCAAGCAAAGTAAATTAGCCAGTGGACAACATCATTTGCTTTACTCTAATAACGCTACCAATATACTGCAGAGGCCCTGCTACAGACTGGCGACCTGTCCAGGGCGTACCCCGCCTCCTGCCCAGTAAACGCTGGAGATAGGCACCAGCACCCCCCGCAACCCCATGAGGGATTAAGCGGGTCAGAAAATGGATGGATGGATGGATATACTGCAGAGGTTGTTTCACAAATAAAATAAAACTAAAATAAATCCTTTGAAACATTACAAGTCCCAAGAAAGACTTTGAAAGTCTCTTGGAAATTTTGACCAAGAACTATTCCAAAGAAATAGTTTAAAAAAAAAAGCCTGGCTTGTTGTAATAAAATATTAAAGTATGGTGTTACCGTGGCTCAGCGGTAAGATTAATCGTCTTGCAGAGGGAAACTTGTGGGTTTGATTCCAGCGTTCTCATGACCACATGCCGATGTGCCCTTGGGCAATCAATATAACCCCATGTTGATTGCCAGTCTGCGTATCGCTGAACAATTGTGGGTTTGTTTATGTGAGCAGCTGGAGGAATTTGGGGTAAAGTCCTTTGAGTAGTTGTGGAACAAGAGAAGTTAAAATTAATTTTGTTTAATGACATATTACATTTAGCAGTAATTTTTGTGGCAATAAAAATGAGGACACCCTTCCAAATATTTTGTTCTCTACTAAGAAAAAATTTCACTTGTTCAATTATAATCTATTTTTTATTTATATTTAGAAAATATTGATCTAATAGAACCCAAACAACAAAAAATGTTTTTCTCAAACAAAACAGGTAAACTATAATCAATTTGCTAGCTGTGATGGTCCGACCAGTAAGGCAAAAGGACAAAGGCATATATAAAAAAGTATTTTCTATTTATTTTTCCAAAAATTGTTCACAGAAGACTTCTAACATCAAATCTCAAGAAAAAACGGACCTACTACAATGAACACACAGGGGAATTTATACACAAAGGCTAGACTACACAAAACGAGGAGGGGTGGGAGATAAGACAAAGACAACAATACATCAACATAAATAACCAATTCAAACCAATATATCTTGACTACAACACAACTATCAAAACACGACAACCTAACACCACAGAGGTTTTAGCAGTTATGTTGTTAGTAGAGAGAGAGGTAGATTCTTTAACATCAAGTCCCCTGCTTCCAGCAGCCTGATGGTTTGTTCCATTTCCTGGTTTGCCTTTCAACCAGTCCTCTCCCCCAGCCAGTCCTTCAAACTCAGCAAAACAGAAATTAATGATTGCAATAAACAAAAAGGTGTTTACTAAGGGTCCGTTCTTCGTACGTCGCTAACTCAGTTAGCTGGATTTCATTATTGACGATTTGGCATGATCTTGGATCGTTTGGTTCTTCGAAAGACTTCCTGCACTTGTTGTCATAGCAACAAGTGCGCCAGCTTGAGCCTGCTCCAGAGCAGGCTTATTTCATGTAAACAAGATTAGATCACGGCTGTATAAGCGGAGGAGAAAGGGAAGTCTGCCGTAGCCATGTCCATTTTTACGACTGCAACCTGTTGCGGAAGGTGCAAGAATAATTTGCAGAGTTTTTCCGAATTAATCGCGTATTGCGCAATAGACAGGATCCTTTAGCGCAGCGCGACAGTGTAATTGTAGAGAGATTTTTCTTGGTGGCTGTTATAAACAGACAAACACATCATTTAACAGTGGCTTTTAAAGAGGAAAAAGTGGTGTTGGAGCCATAAATCTAAAATTTTAAGTTATTTGTATGGTGGTTTGCTTTTTATTTTTATCATATTCAGTAAGAAGATTTGTTCGGGCCATTTTATTGTGAAGTTTAGTTTACTTTGAGAGGCTTGCTTCCTGTCGAGCCATATATTGTATTAGAAAAAACTATGGTTGGATTATCGAGACACGGAGCAATACAGTTTTACCGTGTAAACTGTGGATGACTTGGAAAAGGAAGATTTTCATTTTTTATGGATAAAGATTGTTTATTTTTTTTTTGTTAAAATTCCCAGTTTGCACGTGTCCTTTACTTCCCGTGTCTAAGGAATGACACTGAAATTTGGATCTCTTGTACGGAGCCCCTCTGGTGACATGGGCATAATTTTTTTTTGAAGATGTTAAGTCGTGGCTCCGTACTGTACTCTTGACATAACAAGTGCCTTTTTAAAATAAAGTGTAATAATTAAAGGCTACCATTTTGTAGAATATTCTTGTATTTCACTTTTACTTGTCCCCATGTTCTAGTGGGTCCCGTGGAGGCTCTGACATAAAAGAACAAAGTAAATATGAGATTATTAAAATGCAAAAATGAATACTGTAGAAAGTGATAGAAACATCTACCATGGACAGTATTTACACATTAATTTGTCTGGCACTTTTTGCCAGCCCTCTCTCCTGGCTTTAACAGATTTTGAGGTGTTTTAATTAATGACTCAAATTCGGCATAACCTTCCATTAAAAGCTTTTGTTCTGCTGGGAAAAAAACTGTGGGCGTTCTTTGGCCATGCTGAACAGCCAATAGCAGCGTTGCTGATCAATGTTTCTACTATCGATACATTTCCCCTTTTAAACAAACGCATGAACGCGCAGTTGTCTCAGATAACTCAATCCAGCCATACTAATCGTAAACAACAGGTGTGTTCGAAGAACCCAATTAGCCGGATCATGATTAGCCGGATGAAATCATCTTGGATGTCTCAGTTGATCTTGGATGTTTTAAGCAACGTACGAAGAACGGACCCTAAATGTGTGCACCCATAATAGTAAACAACCTAATGCAAAAACAAACTATATTGTGTGAAGACATTTAAATAAATACTAACACTGAGAAGATGGAGGAACCTCCAAACTAGCCATGAAAAAGGTTTGTTCACCCTACCTTGAAACATTTAGTTTTATCCTCTTTGACTTCTCATCTACATCAATCTGAGGAAAGTTTATCCTACTCTGTCCTATCTGCTGTAGGGTGTTGATGTTATGACTCAATAAGATTAAGATCTGGACTTTGACCCTGCCCAGGACTCTCGATTTCTTCATTATCAACCAGTTGGTTGATTTACTAGTATGTTTTTGGGTTACTGTCAGGAGGCTTACATCCTTACATTTTCTCATAAATTGATGGTGCGCTATATAATCTGGTTCGCCTTATATATAATTACCGTTGTGCTTACTGACCGATTTTATGTGGTACAATGCGCTCAAAAATCTGTAAAAATGCGTAAGTACAACTTCGGTTAGCAACGAAGCCGCTGTGCTCAGTGGATATTTGGAGCGTTACGGTACACTGTGTCACTATCTGATCGGACCCCTGAGCTGTCTAAAAGACTGCCTGACTGTAATGTGAATCTACAAGTGCATTCATTTAAGGCAGCCCTCGCCCAGAGCAACAATAGACCAGGTAAGTTAATTCAATATAACATTGAAGATTATGTTGGCCTTATGTTAGAAACAGGGCAGTGTAGTCCAACTACGCTGTCCTCCCGACAGAGACGGATAGCTGTCCCTCTCAGGAGAGAGATATGGGGAAGAATATTTAATGTGCCTTATAATCCGGTGTGCCTTATGTGTGGATATAGAAACACATAGACACGTTAATTCACAGTGCGCTTTATAATCAGGTGCATTTTATGGTCCGAAGAATACGGTAAATGTAAGATGAATGTTGAACTCATATGTCCTTTCTTAATTTTCCAAGGCACCAAGCAACAAAAAATATCTGTTTGTATCTTGACTATTATAGTTACAGAAAGGCGCTGCTGCATCATGGGTAATTCTATTGCTGAGAGTGACACATCGTTAAGTCCCGCCTCCTGCGGTGTGATTGGTCTGGTCTGTTTTAGGCTGGAGCACATGGAGCCTTACCAGACTGAGTTTTGCCTGTGTAAGTCAGTCTGGCTGGCAAGACTAGCAGCAACGGACATGGAAACCATTATCCTTCTGGCTCCATGCTTCACACCTGGTATAAGCTTATTTTCCTGGAAGCGTGTATTTGGTTTAATTTTTTAGAGGTATACAGTTTCCATCAAGAGTAGCCAGAAAAAAAAAAACCTGTTGTATAACCTGTGTCAACATTTCAGGGTATTTACAGACTTCTTTTAGCCTCTTGCTGTCTGCTCTTGAGGGGAACTTTCTTGGACAGACTGACCTGAGCGTGTAGGGAGTTGTTTTGAATTTCCTCTACTTGTAGACTCTTTTTTATTGTTCGTGAAATGGTCAATTTTGAGTCATTTTGTTACTTAGTTACCAGACTCAATCTGAATGTGTGTTTACCCATTCTTACCAAGAAAATAAATGTGGGAAAGTCCTAATTTACTCCTCACCTAAGATACATAAATATTTGAAGTCTTTAAAATTTATTTTGAATATCCTTACATTCAAATATGATCAAAACAAACAGGCGACTAACTTTTTGCCAATTAGGGGTTTATAGCACAGCACAAGTATACCGATCTCATATAGCCTGGTTATTTCGTTCAGCTGTCTGCTCAGGTAGCCAGCCTGCAGTCCACTGCTTAACAGATACGCTGCTCAGTGCTTGCCAACTGAGCAGCACCTTTAATAACCAAACAGATTTTGGTTATTAAAGGTGATGAGTGGCACTCCTTGACTAGTTGTAATTTATTGTGACTGCAAAAAAAATTCAACACCACAATAAAAGTGTGTTTGCCTTTCCTCTGCCATCTGATTGACAGTATGTAGCCAAACATGGGAAAAGGGGATTACTGTGTTACTTTACTATTACTACTACTTTTACTGCCCAACTGCAGGGAAAACTCAATCTTTCTCGCATCTCATTGCAGGGAGCTCACTTTTAGTGCAGCTTGAACAGTCCTTCACTTTTTCAGCTTTGTTTGCTCTTTCTACTATTTTTTTCCCCCTGTCCTTCCAGGGCTGCTGTACATAAAGCATGCATTTGACTAAACATGGTCTACACTTTTAACAGTTGTGTTAAAGCTGGTAATCCTGTTCAGAAACACTTTCTGTTATACTGGGTGAAATGGTCCTTCCATCCTGAGTCCTCAATACATTATGTATCCAGAAAAAGGAGGTAAAAAATTGTATCTCTGTGGGAGCTGCAGGCCTGTGAAACCTCTGACCCATCGCTGCTCTTCTTCGCACCAATGGGCAGTGATTGGTCAGAGTTTTATTCCTCCTCTCACCCTACTCTGTCCCTCAAGTTCTGGGGGGTATCACCATATCTATTGGTTGTCCTACATGTCAATCATTCTGACCCTGTAACGCTAGTGTCCATGCTCGTTCCTTACTCGTTTGTTGACATTGATATCTATGAAAGCTGAATGCCCGTAAAAACTCTGACCAATCCCTGCCGTTCGGTCCGAACTCTAAGAATAGCAGAAATGTATTGCTATTGCTATTGAGTTTTGGTCCTGTTCTCACCCCCTCTGTCCCTCGCGTTCTGGGGGTATTGCCTTATCTATTTGTTGTCCCACATACCAATCATTTTAACGTGCTCACATAACACACTGTGCATCCACGTTCCTTGTTTGTTTCCGCTTGCTGGCTGCGCATGCACACTTCTTGTGTTTATGTATCCGGTTAGCTTAGCGGTTAGCTTAGCAGTTAGTGGTTCATTGTAGCTCTGCTGCTCACACCGTATACTTTGAACATGGCTGAGAATCGCAAGAACCAAACCGTGTACAAGATTATGAGACGAGAAAGACCTCAGTAGAAAGAAATAAGGCCAGAGTGGATTTGGGAATTTTTTTTTTCTTTTTTTATGCAATGCCCCTGAGGAGCAGAAGAGCAAGACAGTCTTGCACATACGCAGTTATTAAAAAAGGGACTCGTGGAAATTTCCGGAAAAATCGGGAACTCTCCCTTTAACTTACATGAAGATTGTTTCTTTATTAACCTAAAGGGGTGACAGCAGCACAGGAGTTAGGGAGTTTGTCCTGCAATTGGCTGGTTCAATCCCCCACTTTGACTGCCTCAGTAGTTGTGTCTTTGGGCAAAACACTTCACCCGAATTGCCTCCTGGTGGTGGTCAGAGGGCCTGGTGGCACTGATGTATGGCAGCCTCGCCTCAGTCAGTCCGCCAGGGTGTGAATGTGTGCGTGAATGGGTGAATGACTGATTGTAGTGTAAAGCGCTTTGGTTGTCAGACTTGATAAAGCGCTATATAAAAGTGCAAGCCATTTAAATGGGGATCTGTGTGATCCTCCAGCACAATTACAGATCCAGGTAAGGCATGGATATTTTGTGTCCATATGAACACTTCATCTAATGTAGTTATATCTTTTTTCTCCTCTGCCAGCAGTGTGATGCTTACCATTTTACTGCACCGCTGCTTCAAACTGAAGTCAAAGCAGACTATTGAATGAAAGAAGGTCCTTGTCTCATAGTGATCAGTCTCTTTTGTGTCAGGTCTGGTCTGCCTATGATGGTTGATTACATGTATTGAGACGATTGACTTCAAATCAGATGATGAAATGAGACTTAATAAAATACGAATGAGTTTGCTAAGATTATTTTTAAAAATGCATTTGTACAGAGCCCACCAGAGCAGTGTATAGCCCCGTCTTTGAAAATAATGGATATCATTTCAGTGAGGAAAGAAAAGTAAGTGGAAGCCAGAGGGCAAATCTAGTTATAATGTGCTACCACTGACCCAGTTTCTCAAGTAAATGAATTAGCAAGCGAGAACGCCTAAAGTCAGACTTGTTAGCAGGCTTTCGCTGTGTAAACAGGGACTGCCGATGTAACCTTGGGAGTTACAGCTACTGTGGGCGTACAGCAAAAGAATAAAGAAGTGATGAAACATCCCTCAGCTTGTTACCGAATCCCTATTTCTGAAACATTTCCCAGTCCTTTTCAGTTTTGCCAGAGATGTTAAACCACAAAAACAAAGGCATTGCCTTACAGTCTTAGTGTGGAAGCTGCTTCTTTTTAAAACATTTTCGGTGCAAAACCAAGCCACATTTGATATTGGTGCACTTCTGTCACAATAGAGATGATTATTTGAAGGGGGGTTGACGGGGACAGTAGCCTGACTTCAAAGGGGAAGTCATGCCATTCCCACTGCAGGATCACTGCTGTTTTCTGCTATTCTTAGAGTTCCTAACACCTTCCGGACCATCTGGTTAGGAAATCACTGATGTGTGACAAACTGCACATCCTAACTTGTTTTCTATGTTTTGAAGACTGTAAAGACATGCAGTTATTCTCTTTTTCTACCGTGATTTTGCCTTGATGTGTTCTTGTAGCTTCTAATCTAGTGTTTCAGGATTTGTGATGTGTAATCTTTCATCTTAATCTTCTTGTTGGTTCAGTTTGTGTTCTTGTTATTGTCGGTCCCCATTTGTTTCGCTTAAGGTCGATATACTATGTTTAATTTAAAAGAAATACGGAGGACTTTTACATTTCACATTCTTACAAAATGAATGCCATTAGATTTAGTGGACCGTGAGAGCTTTGCCGGAAAAATATTTCCAGCAATAAATGGAAGGCGAAGGGATCACCAATCTTACTGTAAATGCAGGCTCTAAAAGCTGGGGAAGGAGGGTGAAGAAAATGAAAAAGCTTTCAACATGCTTATGCACTGTCCTGGATATTCTTGAACATTCTCAACACTGCTTGATAATTGTCATGGGTCTTGGGAGCGCCAAATTAACTGTTGGTGAACCTTTCCTACTAAACAACCACAGACAGTTTCAAGCTCAGAGTCAAAGATTTTCTCACAATCCTTTGATGGCAAAAGAGTTTAGCTATATGGCGGCTAAAAATCATACGGTGTGAACCGGGCTTTAATCTTGCAGCTCTCCCGCTGCACCTGTTCCCAGTGTTACCAACCATCACACACTGCTCTGCGTCACATTTTCTATAAAATTACATATTTAGTTCTTTGATGTCGGCCCGATCACAAGGACGACACAAAGTACAGATAACGGGACACAGGACTTTTGGGCTGATGCCAGAAAAAACCAAGGAAATTATGGTGGATTCCCACAAGTGCAGACCCACCACATTGACACTGGTGAAAAGCTAGGCAACTGATCTTCAGATAGTGAACACTTTTAAGTACCTGGGTGTTCACCCGAACAATAAACTGGACTGGAGTAACAACACTGATGCTCTTCACAGGAAGGGTCAGAGGAGACTCCCCCTGCTGAGGAGACTGTGTGTCATATCCACAGGGCTATGTGCAGGTTGTGTGTGTGTGTACATGTACTTGCAGCTGAGTGAAAACATTGTTGTTCATTTTACTATTAAAGTGAGGACCTTTTCTTTGGTCCTCACTTTTTCTAGGGGTTAGGTTTAGGACTATGGTGTAAATTAGGTTTAGCGTTAGGGTCACGGCTAGACCATGAAAAGGGTTGAAAATGAACAGTAGTCAATGGAAGTCAGGGCCCGGTCCTCACTTTGTTTCAAATACAAGGATGTGTGTGTGTTTCATCCCTTTCATTACAGGGTGTGACCGACAGGTGACTCTGCGCAGCTGCAGCCCATTAAGGCTAATCAAGAAGAGCTTTAGACCAGCAGGTTCCCCTGAGGCAGATGCCAGATCGTTCCTACTCACAAATTGATAATCAGAGCTTGCCTTGCTGTGGCCTCTATCCTAATCAGCCCCAAAGTATTTGTCACATGCATTGATTTGAGTCCAAGAACATCTTCAAGTCATCTTTATTATCACAAACATCAGGTGTTTAAAATAAGGACAACATACAGATTTTTTTTTACAGAAAAATTAAACAAATATAATGAGATATACCTGTTGAACTGATCATTGAACATGGTTGATTGTTCTACTCTACACAAATGAAATATAAAAATAAGTAGCTGAGACTGAGTTGTATCGTGTTCTTGTGCCTAGCTGAGGTAAGGTAGCCGTTGAGTTCATCAGAACTACAAAACAATGAAGCAAAAATTAAAACAGAACTACAATAGCAGTGAACATTTACTGCCATTATAACTACCCACATATCTTCCACTTGGATTTCCTCTTGGATTTCCATAAAGCTATTAATCTCACTCTTAACAAGGAAAAGAATTGAGGAAACCAAAACTAATCTAAATACACAAAGTTGTAGGATATCATAGTTTGTTTAAACTAGTGCCTTGCAAAACTGGTAAAACGCCTTTCAATTTTTAACATTTTGTCATTGTACAACCATAAGCTTCAATGCCTTTTGTTGGGATTTTATGTAATGGACCAATACAAAGTAGTGTATAATCATAAAGAAGAGGGAAATAATACATGTTTAAAAAAAATTTAAATAAAAAATCTGAAAGTGTGGAATGCATGTGTAGTCAGCCCATTTTAACTCTTATCCTCAAAGGGAATTCCCACGAAACCACTTGTTTTAAAAGGTTACAAAATCAGAAACATGTGTATAATTTAATCTCATTAACTGGGGAGGTTCATTCGAGAAGATTGTTGAACAAACATAATTATTACAAAAAAAAACAGAGATAGTCAGGGATAAAGTTGTGGTGATATGTAAAGTGTTAGGACAATATCCCAAGCTTTGAACATCTCACAGAGCATTGTTCCATCTGTTATCCCAAAATGAAAAACGTATGGGAAAACAGAGTCTTATGTGCACTGCTCACATATGATGACAAGGTGAGTATAGGACAGTAGTAATCAGAAATGGGGCTTTGGGCTTGAGTTCTTTTTCACACCCTTGTTCTCCAATTATCATCCAGAGTTGCCAGGTTCTGGACTGGGGATGGGCATTGGATCCAAAGGGTTGGCTGAGGCTTGGGCTGGTACTTCTGCTTCCCCCAGGAATAGGGTGAGGGGCTCAAGCATGGAGGGGAGGGGGAGGCAGCACCTCCGGGATCATGGGGTGGGCTCTGGTTGGCTGGACTGTTCGGATTGTGTTGATCCCTGTGGATGGGCTCGTGCTTTGTTGGGATTGGGGTGAGGGGTTTATGTTGGAGTATGCCGTGTGTCAGGCTTGTAAATGTTAGGATAAACCTTAAATATACAAGTGCATTCTCACAAACACCTACAGGTGCTTGGATCCAGGTGTTTACAGATTGACTTCTATACAGATAAACTATAATTAGCTTTAGCTGTCACTATATACATCTTGTATTAAATAATACTACGGATATGTCAGTGATGTTACCAAGCCGTTGGTTGTTTGTACCTGTGATAATTATTTTGGTTGGTTTTGCCGTTCTTTCTATATCTCTCTATGCAGGTGTAGAAGCAGACTTCGAGGATGTTATCTGGTACTCTCTTTTTCCTCTACTCTATTTTTGTCACCTTTTCTCCCTTTTAACATTTTGGCTTATTTTTCTTCTTTATTTGCTTTCTCTTTTACATTTCCCTTTCTGTGTCCATTAAACTTGAAATAATCCCAAAAGAATCGAAGTTTTATTCATCAGGCAGAGCACTATAGCAAAAGCAGTAATGCTCCACTTGTGAAGGAAAATCTGTTGGGCTCTTTTTGAAAACGCAACTAGAAAGTCCACTGTAATGTTGGAGGAGTTGCAAAGATCACACCTCAGGTGGGAGAATCAAATGACAGAGCAAATATTAGTTAAGCATTCTAAAAAAAAAAAAAAAAAAAATAGGCCTTGATGTCTGATTCTATATGTTTATAAATGTATGTTATGGGGAAAGAAACATGCGGCCAGAGACAAAACCCCAACAGGACACAGGACCCTAAACACACAAATCCCACAGAGAATCATGGTGGTGGCAGCATGTCAGGATGCTTGACTTCAGGAGAAACAGAGAAGCTAAATAACATTTGGCTAGACTGGGTTGCTGGTTTGCTTTCCAGCAGGGTATCAACACTAAATATGCAGCCAGACCTGTAAGAATATTCACGTATAAGAATGTTCCAGTCAAAGTTCAGACATTAATCAATTTCAGAACTTGTGGCAAGACTTGGACCTTTAGCTATTTTACAAAAAAGGGCAAACAATTGAGTATCTGTGAGTACAAAGTTGTTAGAAATACATTCGAAATACGGTAACAGCAGCAAAAGGTGCCGGCAGCAATGAATACCACTGCATTCCACACCCTTCTGATATTTATTTAAAGGCGCATAGCGTAAGTTCCAGGATTTCTACAGAAGTTTGCCCCCTCTGGCGACAAGTTGAAATGACATCAGGGTTGTTCATGTGTATGGGAGAAGAGGAAAAGCATCTGCTGCTGCGATAGCACAGGTCTTTTGTTTAGAGGTGTAATGTAATGTGTTTCTGAGGTACGAAAGTTAGAAATATTGAAGTTAGCCTGTGTTCTCTTGCTCATCTATTGATAACGGCGCAGACTCAACGAAGCAGCCAAGTGAACGAGAACACACAACTCCCCGAAGGATTCGGCCCGAGTCACTCTCATAAGATGACTAATCCAGCCTATAGAGGCAACTGCGGTAAATAGAGGAAAACTCCTTTTATATGTCGGGCAATTGTGAGGGCATGTATGGGAAAGAAAATAAATAATATTGAACTTCAAAACTTGCACTATGCACCTTTAAAAATGAAAAATATGAAAATCATGTATCATTTCCCTTCCAAATTACAATTATGCTCTGTCAAATTGTGTTGAATTATCACATGAAATAAGACCCTGATTGTAATGCGGCAAAATATGAACCAAAAAAAAAAAAAGAGTATGTGTGCTTTTGCAAGGCATCATGAGATAATATTTTGGTCTTGTAATCCAGAAACTAGCTTTCATATTCATAAAAAAGGCAAATGTTTGCTTGATTCATCCACAGAGAAACAAACCAGGTGCAGGAAATACTTTTGTCCATTCACTTTGTCCACTAAAAGGGGAGGCTTCCATTTTAATCTTTAATCAAACAGTCTTACATCCAGTTCCCTTTATGTTCCTTTTTGGACATCCTGGAATATTTCCAAGTGGACGGATCAGTAAAATCAATGCCACTTTTCAGAGTACCGTGTTGCTTTCCTTCATTTATTGAGGGGTTCCCCCATATCTGTTCTTCACAGACAGAATGCCAGAGAAACATCCAGTTCATCCACCCCGTCATCTATAAAGCCTTGTAAGTCGTCAGACCTCGAAAGTCATACAGCTGCAGAAACTCTGCAGAGTTTGCACATAAATGCTCCGATGCCTTAGTCATTACCCTTGCGCCCTCCTGTCCGTCAGATTTGGACATGTCTCCTACATGAATCGTTTCTCCATTTATCACAGCCACCTTAGGATGTGCAGAATATTACAGAACTTGTCTCCTATTGTTGTTCACCCGAGTTCTTGTTCCTCCTGTTCCACACATTAAATCAAGTGTGAAGCGCTGAAATGAACGGCTAAGTCACACGCAGTGCGTTGCAGTATCAGATCAGGAGGGAGGCGTTCATTTCCCAGGTGCAGAGTGGATCCAGAGCTCATATCAAAGCTGTGCCTCTGTCTTATTTTTCGACGCGGCGTTTTCTCTTGGCTCTATGTGCATACAAGAAATACATACTGTGCCCGGTGGTGATGAATATTACAGAAATGATAACAAGGATGCCAAAGTGTTGAGGTTGTGGAGCAGAAATCACCATGATGAAGTGCAGCAGGTCCATTAGGTAATTCATGGAGCTCTGCACCCCATTTACCACTCCTCGCTCTGACTCGCAGATGGTCTCCTGCAGAAGCTGGGTCACAGTCAGGTCGAAGCACCACAAACCTGAAAACACAGGAGCCTTTACTTTTTCGAAGTTGAGCCGCAAAATTAAATGTCAGCATTTTTAGACGTTAGACTCCATTATTCACTTTATGTGATACATCAACATAAAGTGGTGTTGGTGTATAACACAAAATAAACTATGAAGTGGAGGGAAAATTATGTTTTTGCAAAAAAAAATTTTAAATAAAATACATGCATTTGTATTCAGCCCCATTGAGTCAATGTGCAAACCCCCTTTGCTGCAAGTCTTTTGGGGTATATCTCTACCAGTTTTGCACACAGAGACAGAAATGTTTTAAGCATTTTTGCAAAATATCTTAGGCTCTGTCAAATTAATTAATGTTCCCTAATATTCTCTATAGCTCCAGTTCCTCTGATTCAGTTTCAATTGAGATTGAATTACACTCTGGTGGACCCAATGTCCAAATTCAATGACGTTTGAAGGCGACTAGTTGAACTGGGTTTTATTTAGGAGTCTCGAAGTAAAGGGCTGTGAATACAAATGCACTTCACACTGATTGTTTTACTGAATATATTTATTAAACCTCCATCCTTTACCTTTACCTTCTCAATTATGCATCAGTTTGTGTTGCTCTATTGCATAAATCCCAGTAAAATACATTAACCTTTCAGGCTGCAACTCTAAAACGTGTGAAAAGGATCACTGGTGCGAACAGCGTTGCATCTCTGATATTGCAGGAGTTAATCTAACAACCTACACAGGGCCTCACCGGTCCAGATGTTTCCCTACAGCAGAACATTTAGTTCTGATAGATGGGTTTTATTATTTTGATTATTCAGATCTACCCACATTGTTTTCTCAGCGGTTGGCAGGCTGCTATTAAATTCCTTGACCCTTCGCCAGACCCATTACGTAGTAAAGATCTTTCTCTCGAGCAATGTTAACTCACGTTGCGATGTTTGTACACTCACCAATGCGCGCAGTGATAACGCCCAGGAAGAGCAGGATAATGGAAATATACGAGTCCGGTGCAGTTCCAGAGGGGAAGTTGTCAAACAGGACAGTGTTGTTGGTCCAGTGGATGGAGGAGCGATCAGGGAGCAGTGGCTGATTGCTCCCTCCCGTCAGAGGGTAGGTGTGTTTTTGCCTTTTGCTCGCCATCCCTCCAGTCACAGCGGAGGAACCCGAGCTAAAGTAGGGCATCAGCAGACTGAGATCTATGGGGCTGCCAGGAGCAAACACAGAGAAAACACACAGCAACAGGCAACCCAGGTGGAGGCAGCTTGAGATGATGCCTGTATTAATCAAGCCAACCGACTTTCTGAGCCTGGTGAACATTACAGTGCCCATCAACCCCGTGATAGCCGACACGCCCATCAGCAGACTTAGGAGAGAGCCGCTTATGCCCTGTGTGTAGGCATAGCCAGTGGTGATGCAGTCAAAACCCAGGACTGTAGTGTAGAGGAAAGCCAGGCCCATTCCAGCCAGAAAGACAGGTTGTCGATAATAAGCCCTCCAGCCATCCTTACATGTGCTCAGCAGACAGCAAAACCTTTGGAAACACAGTGGCAAATTGGTGATTTCTTTGAGGCGCATGCTCGTGCTGCAGTTGCTCGCTGCCCGAGGTTCAGGTTGATCTTCGTTGGCTTCCCCTAACGAGAGAGAAGAACGATAACAATAATTCAGTTCATTAGCTGTGAAGGCTCAATGATCGTTTGATTTCTGCAACATTTCTACTCTTGTTCAAATGTTACTTCATAAATGCTTCTGAAACGCAGGTGATCTACACAAATCTAAGCTGCTAATGACATGCTGACAATGAACTTAGGATCTAATCGTTAAAACGATAAATCGAAGAAAATGTTAATATTTGGAACAAATTAACATTGTGCTTGTTATTAAAACAATTAGACAGTGAAATGTTGATCAACCCAAAACCTTAACCAAGACCGGTGTAGGGTGTCTTTTTTTAAGCACCACACACGCAAATTCACAAAATTCTGTTGTTCCATCATTTACTGAAGCATATATTTCACAGTTTAAGCTGAAATTTAAAAGGTTAAATATAAGCTGATTGAACATGGGGCTACATTAAATAGAGATGTCTGACTGTGGTTAAAGTGGGGATGCTTAAAGAAGGGACTCTTATCAAAGTCGCTGACTTCACTGAACCCTAATACCTATTGGTGTACTGTCTCTGATTTTGTGGTGCCTTTTTAAATGGCAAACATGCTTGAATCAGAGGCAACCGGACTTTCGCTCAGTTTTTCTGAAAACGTTTCGACACCTATGCATGAGTCTGTGTCAATGCAGCAGGCTCACACTTGCCAGCTGTTGTGATGACCCGGATAACAGAAAATTTACATTTGCAGGGATGCCTTGCAAATGTTTTTACCTTCTTTGGCAGTTTTCATGGATTGCCTCACAACCTGGAGTTAAAGTTTTTCATTATGTTGTGGTCTCTATTGTGATCATAATAAAAGTGATCTTTGTAAAATAGCTGTATGGCCAGAGCACAGATCCTCCAGCCTCTGCTTGCCTTTGGCCTCTGTGCTGTCTCTCTGATTAATGCCTTCCTTGCTGTGAGTTTTTTTTTGGCTGCACCTTTATTTACATGTTTGTTGTGGTACCATATGGTTTCCATTTGAAGCTATGGGGAACATCAAACATCTGATTTTTTTAATAAACCCATCCTGACTTGCCCTAAACAACATTGTCCCTAACTTTGTTAGTGTTTGTTAATGTTTGAAGAGCTCCTTGGCCTTCATGGTGTGATGCCTCTTGCTTAGTGGTGCTGCAGCCTCTGGGGCCTTTTCAGAAAATGTGTGTTTATACTGAAAGATCATGTGACACTGAGGTTGCACACAGGGATATTTCATTTTGATAAACATGTGACTATTAAAGTAAATTGGTGGCACCAGAACTTCTTAGGGGCCTCATTGCAAAGGGTGTGAATACGAATACACATGGAAATGTTCTTATATGTGTTGATCTATCACATACATCAAAAACATTTAAATTACAGGTTGGAATATAACAAAATAGTTAAAAAACCAAGGGGGAATACTTCTGCAAGGCTCTTTCTACCAACCTCATATCACCGTACAGTCATGTTTTGAGTGTTTGGTTTTTAAAAATCACAGCAGATTGTTTTGTGTGTGGTTTGCAGAACTGTATTACAGGCAAATGGTCCCAAACCTTGGCCCTGAGGGTTTACAGTCCTGCCTTTTCTGGTTGTGCCTCCATGCTAGAGTATCTGACTAAGGTACTAAGAGTTCACTTCTATATAGAAAGCCCATAATTTATTTATTTATTTACTTTCTTTTCTCAGCTATCTCATTATACATGTCAGTTTAAATAATAATACATATGACTTAGCAATGGTATCAAGGTGTTACTCTATTGTATCTGTTACACTATGTCTGTTGGTTGTGCTGTTCTTTTTACATCTCTCTTTCCAGGTGTTGAAGCAGACTGAAGACGTTTTATCATTCTTTCCCTTTTATCTCTTCTTTCTTTCACCTCTTCTCTTTCTTTTTTTCTCTTCTTGTTCTTCCTTTCCCATTGTAGAGTCCACATAATTTGAAATACTTCCCGCAGGAATCACAAAACATAATAAAACTATTTACATGCATAAATCAAGCAGAGCAACATGGCGAAAACTGATTGCTCCACTTGGGAAAGTAAAATCTGTCGAGCTCTATTTGACATTAAGACATCAATTCTTATTGTCACATTGCTAGACAGGACACTGGAAAAAAAAAACTGACTAAAATGATCATCCCTGGCATTCCCTCCCAAACATGTTCTGGAGAAACTTGTTAACGGACATTCACTTAAATCAGGTTCAAATGGATGAACATGAACATACGGTAAAACTTACTTAAAATTACTGAGATCAACAAAATATTGTTCATGGCCCATGACAGTAGTCCCCAACACTTGGCCTACAGCAGGGGTCCTCAATTCCAGTCCACAATGTCCGTGTACCAATTTCCATTGGTACACCATGACCTTTTGATTGCCAGACACAGAGCAATTAAGCAATCCTTTAGATCGGACGACACAAAGCAGCACAAAACGACTCAGTCTAAAGAAATTTAACAACATATGAGAAACAAAGGCACTGCTATCTGTCACTCTGGAATGGGTTGGAAAGCCATTTCTGAGTCTTTAGGACTCTAATAAACAACATCTGAAGCGCCCACGTCCCTTACATCAGTGTTCGGGATTCAACAAAAAGAAAGAGACTGAACAAAATAGCATCAGTTGAGCTTCAAAGGGAAATCTACAGTAGACCAATAAAAACTAAAAGCTGTTTAGCTTGCCAAAAAAAAAAAAAAAAAAAAACATCTTAATGATCCAGAGTGATTCGAAAACATATTCTGTGGACCCAATAAACTAAAGTGGAATTTTGTAAGCTGTAACTGCTGTAACTTTTGGAACTGTGATTTCTGCTTGCCAGCAAAAGATCCTGAATGTTCAACCCTCAGTTCTGGACCTTGAATTAAATTGCATTTAGTTTATGCAGCAGCACAATGATCCAAAGCTAAGCAGTGAGTCTACCTCTGATTGGCCCACAGGAAACAAGGATTAGGGCTCTGTTAAAGTCTGGATGCAAATCTGGTAGAGACGCTGTGGTGGGACTTTAAATAGGCCACTTCTTCCTAAAAATCCACTTATATGGCTGAAATAAAACAAAAATGCCATAAATACTTGTTTTTACACAGACTTGATGGGAGTTGTGGCCACCAAGGGGGCCACAACCAGTTATTAGGTTTAGGGGACAATTAAGGATAAAGTTGGTTTAAATAATGAAGTCATCATTTTAAACCTACAGTTTATATCTATTCAGGTTTTCTCTTACAATAAAATTTGCCTGATGGTCTGGAAGACTTAAGTGTGACAAAAGAGCAAAAGCGAAGAATAACAGGGCAAACGCTTTTTCAGGACACTGTACATTTCAGACATAAACTATACCGTCATAGATGGGTTGTCAGCTTTATGTTTTAGGTAATTTCAGGACATTATAGCAGCTTTCTGAACGTATTTAACCCCCAGGCTGGAGCAGAATAATAAATCTGCATCCTACAGAAACTCCTGATGGGACGAAATATGTTGTTGTCAACCATGTACAGGTGTACATGTAGCTTTCTACATGTATGTTACAGGTGTATCATATTCAGACTTGGTGCTGGCAAAGACCCAATCCTAACTCCAACAGGGGTGAAATATATTGACTGGCATTGCTGATTATTTTGCTGAGAAATAAAAAGACTTTTGAATTTTCTGTCTAATAAAAATGCTCCAGTTACTGAACTATTACCATGCCTTAAAAAAAACAGATATAGGCCTCCATAATGCACTCATTATATTTTATAGTGTTATATATGAAATGCCAGTAATAAAAATCTCATTAAGTAGTCTGTACCTTGCAGCCCTCTCATTTCCATCCTCTCCAGGTACGCCTGGAGATCGCCCTCAACTGCCGGGGGTTTGACTGAAAGAGCGGGAACGATGCGATAAACCCTTGACAGGAAGAAGAACTCCACAATGAGAGAAAAGAGGTTCCACGCCAGGATGAACCCGCAGCCAACCACGTTAGAGGCGAGGGTCATGACCTGTCCCACTGCCAGTGGGGCCAGGATGTTGGTCACCTGATCTATCCGCCTCATGGTTGCATTCATTCCTGTTGTTGGGGATCAAACACACAGAGATAAAAGCTTACCCGCACATGAGCTTTCAAAAAAAAAAAAAAAAAAAAAAAAAGAAAGCAGCAGCTTATTAACCTAAGACCTCGAGTACAAACAAAGACGCGGCGTGTCCAGGTAAATTTCCTCACCAGCCAGGTGGCCTCGGTTGTAGCCTGTGATAACCACTATCCAGTCCCTCTGGATGGCAATGGTCAGCGCTGTGCTTGCAAGGTTTGCCACATCTGCCAGGATGATCACCACCGTATAACAAACCACCTTGTGTGAGTTTTGCGATGCAACACGTTACTATGACAGCACAGAAGTAGCCTCAAGCTCAGAAGTAGAGGAAACAGGGACACAGGAAAGAGGGGGGGAAAAAAACAATAGCGCTAACTTCTTTATGTAAAACGTTTGAAAATCCTGTCAACAGATCATTTATCTTACACCATATATTTATTCAGTGGTAATAATTTCCTATTATTTAACATGTATTAGCCAATATTGAGTCTCTACTTACAGTAAACCATCCATCCCAGATCTGTTCTATCCGTTCCTTATATGAGAACACCAGCATGAGCACAATGCTACATACAGTCACAGAGGTGTTCTGAATGAAAAGAGATGCATGGGCAACTACAACACAAGAACATGGGGAAAATAGACGTTCAGACTTTCACTCATTCCACATGTGGCCTTTAAAAGTTAATAAAACTGAAGTAGCAGATTCATGCAGACTTTGTACTCATGCAGCCCTGCTGGGAAAGTATAACGATCTTACGAAGAACTGAGATATTGGCTTAATGGGATTCACAGCCTTGGTGGAACAGAAAATCAGCAGATCTCTTGGCCCAAAAATTGGATTGCTCTGATCTCTATCGCTACCGTTCCATCTCAGCTACTTGCAAAGCATGTCTGAAGGAGTGTGAAATAATCATGCATACCTTTATTCCTGGGATTGCGATCAACCCAGTCTCCAATCAAAGCCCCAAGCAACAACACTGACCCGGCCAGCACCAGTCCAAACACCGCTGTCAACAGCAGGTTATGGCCATACAACTCAATGAGGAACACAGAGATCGCAAAGTGCCACATGCGGTCACCCTGTTGAACCCAAAACACATCTTTAATTGTGTGTGTGATAGCACACATTTCATACTAAAAGGACAGTTTTTTGTGTTGTCCCCTCTATTGTTCCACAAGTCTGCTTCTTCAGAAATGTCTCTTACCCACATTGACAATGCTCCACTCACATAGATGAGAAACTTGGGACCTTTAAGGTAGATAAGTGCTGAACCTTGTAAGAAAATGCATAAAAATAACAGTAAGGTCAATGTTAATTTGCTGGATACAGAAAAAAAAAGTGTTCTTGGTTCTAAAGGAGACTTCACCTTTATTCCGTGCTTTTGTGTTTCTTGAATCTCGACTGTTGTCAGATTCAAATTCGACCACAACCCCATCGGACCGGGAGGTATCAGTTTGCTGGGACATTGCCTAAGCAAAGATTGTAGGTAAAAACAAAAAATATCATGTGGCTAATATTAAAAAAAAGGGTTTTCCCTCTGAAATGAAAATAATTACTGAACAAACCTGTTGAGATTATTTAGAGTATTTCTCATGAAATCCCTCTTTATTCTAATTTTTATGTGGGACTGTAAGAACTAGTTAGTATATTACTTGTGGTGGACACCAGATTAAACAATTGCTGTTAAACGAATACAGAAACACATCTCATGGAGGTGTTAAGCTAACAGCAAATCTAAGCAAAAACTTCTACAATCTAAAAAACAACTTAAATGTAAAACTTTTCCTATATAAACACAAAAGTATTTGGTTTTCCACATTGTTTAGTGTTTGACAGGTAGAAATATCCCTCTGCTGGTCAACTACAAGGACATTCATACATCCAGGTCCATTTGACTGCAAAGCCTGAGGAAGTTTCACCAGCCCTACGCTTCCCACTAGAATCTGCCAGGTTCCTCTGAGAAAATCCATGAGAAACACAGATCTCTTATGAAAACCTGAACTGATTGTGCAATTAAAATGTTACTTAAAGGTTAGTGCCCAAGATACAACAGATGATTGTCTTTTGAGTTGAATGTTGCAAAGAGCCAAGCTTTCATACACAGCATCACCCAAAATAAGCTGTGATGGCAATGTAATGTGCCTGTACAGGATGCCATTGGTGCAAATATTTGTAGATACCGTTTTGGGTTATGGGCCCAGTCAAAGTAAATGCCACCAGAAGGAGAGTACCACACGTTGTCTTGGTATGGTTCGCCTTCCAATAAACAATAGAAAACATTAAACGTTTTCTGATCCTGTTCCAGTACTATCAGTGATGTCAAACAAATGGGGCAGCCACCGAAATTGTATTCAGTTTAGTAAAGGGTTTATTCACAAATTGCTCTTTTTGAATTAATCAAATTTGCAACCTGCAGTTTTACTGTATATCTTAGAATTAACCCCGTAATATATGTTCCAACCGATCCAAAAACAATACGATAAATACAAGCACATGTTCATTAGTGATGTCCCAATGGTTCACTATCTAGTGACTGATCCCATCAAGGGTTTCGCATGCAACCAATCAGCTCCCCTTTTGTCTTATCTGGTTTTTACAGACAAAAAAAACTCAATTTATATCAGAAAAAAATAATATTTCTATATTAGGTTTAGCATTCACTCAATTTTACTGTCTCATATCTGTTATTTTGGTTGAGGAACTGAGAGTTGCAAGCACATCCACAACAGAGTACATTCACAATGAAAAGAACATAAGTAGGTGTAACACTTTGAATATTGTTTGTTTAAGGAACCAATACAAAGTGTCTCCCAGAGAAATTAAAAGGCACAATAATACAAATGGTTAAGCCACTAGTAAAGCCTTGAGTTTTTTTTCAGATGGTGAAAAAAATTCACTCTTGAACTGAACTTCTCCTGGGAGCTGTTAGCTTAACTCTCCCATGAGAACATCTTTTTCCAAACTGCGTTTGCTCTGATGTTTGTCTACAGCTGGTTCCGTACTGATTACCTAGAACTACCAAACACAGCTATGCAATTTTCAAGAGAAAAGCACACAGAATGTAGGCTGCATTGTTACCTTTGCTTTGACGTTACACACGGTTCCTGTTGTTGTCCGATGGTGTGTCTTGTGCCATGTGTCCTATATTAGGATGCTAGTCTTTCCCGAGAGTTGGAATTCAAGCTGTAGTAGTTTGAAGGGCTTAATAACAACGCAGCGTTCAAGTGCACCATTGTATGAAAGTGCCAGAAAAGCAGAACAGGCAGAGAGGCAACAAAGGCAGCCAGCATATTCCACAGCACGTGACGCTCTGAGGACAATATCACTGTCCATCCACAACACGCACAAAAAGGACCACTACGTACGTACGTGTGCCTCAGAATGCACACATGGTCAGGGAGAACATGCATGCACCCTCAGTGACACACATTCCTACTCCTCATTACCCCTGCATGAACTGTTGATATGTGACACAAAAGCTACATTAAGGCTCCATCATGCAACATTACATCACTCTTAGGCCCAGAGGTGGAAGACTAACAGCCGGCTACAGTCATAACACAGCAAAAGCTCTGCCTTGGCCGATTGAATGCGATCCATAAGATAATGTGCGAGGGTGATACATGACTGGGAAGGGATAAGTGCGCACATTTCATCCATCATGGTCTGTTTGCTCAAACAAAAATCAGGAAATTACTTCTTTGGCTTCTTTCTGATGAAATGACACAGAATTAGATTGCACCCTGTTGGTGGGATATTAGCCTGTGTTGATGCATTGATATGATCAAGTTCAATAAAGGACATGCAAACATCTTTTCATGAGTGAAAGCAAGAAGAAAATGGTTTCAGTAATGTTTTCAGTAATATGGAGAGGGAATGGATTTAAAGCAGCACCAAAATACTCAAATAGTATTATAATTACAATTATAGTAATTAATGATTGTGTCAACATCACTTTTAATTATTAGTATCTTCCATTTTAATGGATAATAAAACACCAGTGCTTAGGTAAAATGAAATGTTTTAATTCAGATATGGATTTTTATTTAGCACGTTTATGATGTTTCTCCTCCTGTGCATTCATGTTGTTGATGTTGTTTCTTTTGTTTTTGGGTTTATTTGTGTGTGTGGGTACTCTGATTACCTTGATCACTCCAAAAACGTGCATTTTAGTGTTTGTGAGCTGACATCATGTACATTGACATAATAAAGGATGCATGAATGAATTAGTTAGATTCTAACTTTTTCAAAAAGAAGTGGAAAATTGTGACTACTCTATGAAATCATGCAACCAATGCATATATATATATATATATGTCAGGATTCTCTGTGCTGCTCTACTCTAACTCTATTCCACAGGTGTGTCTGGTTGGCTGAGGAGGCGTGGCCCACACCTGCAGCTCGTTGCAGGCGGCTTCCTCTGGCTTCTTAAGCAGAGCGCTGACAGATGGAAGACGCCAGAGCCTTAACCAGTCGTGGTACGACGTGGCCTCTGTCCCTACGCTCGAACACCAGCTTGTGAGTTTTTGCTCTTCGTTTTTTGACTAATTTTTGGATCTCTGTTTGCCTCAGATTTTTGTGCTTGGATGCACTCACCCGTCTTGACGTCTCGTTCCGAAGAAACAGACCAGCAGAACCGCCTGCTCAGATTTTGCTCTGGCGCTCCCCTCATACTTCCTGGATGTTACCCAGCAAGGCCTGAGTTCCCCTCTCCCGGTTCCTGCTGGTTCTGCATTCACTCTGGTCAATCCATCTGTCAACCGTTGCCGACGAGGTTCGCTCAGGATCCCTCGCCAGTTACATCAGCCGCCCTCAGCCACCAGCCGCCTAACTCCAGCTGAGTAGAATCATAGAGTATTCCCGACGCTACTTCTTCCCGGTTAGGTCCGCCCGGCTAAATGGTAAGCAGCGCACTTCTAGCAATTCCCCTGGTTCAACTTTCAGAGTTTCTGACTTCCTCTTTCTTACAGACTCGCCAGCCTTGACGTTCTGACCCAGCCGACTCGCCCGTAGTCCCGTCCTTAGATCTGCCTGTTTCTTATAATAAACATCTTAAAACTGTGTTTTGCCTCCCGATCGTATCTGCATGTGGACTCGTCACCTGAAAACCATGACAGAAGAAGGCTCTGGCCACCAAAGTCCAGCGGATACGTTCGGGCGGCAGTTAGCCGCACAGCAAGAGCAGATGCAGTCGCTAGGTTTAGCCGTAAATTCAACACAGGAGCAGCTTCATAGATTAGCCGCTCAGTTTAGCCAGCTCATGGACACAGTTACTTCCGCGATGACGTCGCCTGTCACTCAAAACATTAGCACCCCGCCTCCCGTCGCTCCGAGCACTGATAATCAGCTTTGGGCTCCGCCACTTGAGAGCGCGTCACCTAGTCCGGAGAGATTCTCTGGTGACCACGGGAGTTGCGGAGGTTTCCTTTTTCAGTGCAAACTGGTGTTTAACCGATCCCCCCAGATTTTCGCCTCAGATGAGGTTAAGATATCTTATGTACTCCGACTCCTAACAGGTAAGGCACTTAGTTGGGCTGAGGCTCGATTCCCTGATTGTCAGTCATTCGGGGTTACTTTTCAGGAATTCGTTACCGAGTTTAAGACTATTTTTTCGCCCGAGTTAGATTCGGCTCATCAGTCTCGTCATCTCCTTTCGTTAAAACAGCGCGGTCGACGCGTATCTGACTTCTCAGTGGAGTTTCGTACGGTTGCCGCAGCGGCGGATTGGCAACCAAGACCGTTAAAGGCAGTATTTTTTCAGGCTCTTGATGAGTCCCTTAAGGATGAATTAGCCCGGGTGGAGGAACCCGGGGATTTTGAGGATTTTGTGGCGCTAGCCATCCGGTTGGATACCCGGCTACGTAGTCGGAGCCGAGTTAGACAGAACCAAGTCATGCGATCATCCACCCCTTCCACGCTCACCCATAGGGAACCGCGGTCCGCTCCATCACCTCCTGAACCCATGCAGTTGGGCCAGGTTGGTTTAACTAATAAGGAGCGTCAACAGCGTTTCGCGGGCAACTTATGTCTATACTGTGGAGGGGAAGGTCATTTCCTTAAGGATTGTCCGGTTCGGCCAAAAGATCCAGTCCACCGTTCGTAACGGGGAGAACGGTGGACGTTAATAGTTCTAGCCCCCGAGTAGTTACTAAGGCGCCATCTCTTTCTCGCTTACATTTACCAGTGACGTTAATGTTTGATCAGGATACTTTCGATGTCTCGGCTCTAGTTGATTCCGGTTCGGACTTCAACCTAATTGACCAAACCGTAGTGGATCAGCTTCGTGTGCCGGTCGAACCGTTACCCGAGCCTCTCCGGGTGTCATCCTTGGATGGGCAGAGTTTAACCTTAATCACCCATCGCACTCGACCTCTAGTAGTGATAGTTTCGGGTAACCACCGGGAACAACTTTCGTTTTTTGTGTTCCCTGTAAAGCGTTCACCCGTTGTTTTGGGTTTAGCCTGGTTAAGTGTCCACAGCCCGCAGTTTAACTGGGCCGAGTCCCGATTAGAATCTTGGTCTCCAGCTTGTCATTCTCGTTGCTTACAGTCCGCTCGTCCTGTATCTGTTACCCCTTCCCCTGAGACAGAATCTGGGGACGTTCTTGACCTATCGCTAGTTCCGGAGGAATACCACGATCTTCAGAAAGTATTCAGTAAGACTCAGGCTTGTTCACTTCCCCCACATCGCCCTTACGATTGCGCTATTGACCTTTTGCCTGGGGCTCCACTACCGGTGAGTCGGCTCTACAACATCTCCAGGTCAGAACGTCAAGCGCTCGAGAAGTATATAGGGGAATCTCTAGCAACGGGGTTAATCCGTCCTTCATCCTCCCCATTGGGCGCGGGGTTTTTTTTCGTTGGTAAGAAGGATGGAACCCTTCGACCCTGTATCGATTATCGAGGGCTTAACCAAATAACCGTTAAGAACAAGTACCCGCTCCCTCTATTATCCTCAGCCCTCGAACCAGTCCAGAATGCTAAGATCTTCACTAAACTTGATCTGCGCAACGCTTATCATTTGGTTCGGGTGAGACAGGGGGATGAGTGGAAGACGGCCTTTAAGACCCCGCTAGGTCACTTTGAATACTTAGTCATGCCTTTTGGTTTGTGCAATGCCCCGGCAGTTTTTCAAGCATTAGTGAACGATGTCCTTCGGGATTTTCTGAATGTTTTTGTTTTCGTTTATCTTGACGATATCCTGATTTACTCTCGTGACCTTGAACAACATAAACAACACGTCCGTCTTGTTCTCCAGCGATTATTAGAGAATCGCTTATTTGTTAAGGCCGAGAAGTGTGATTTTCACCAGTCTTCTGTTTCCTTTCTTGGTCTGATTTTAGAGGGCGGACAGGTGAAGTCTGATCCAGAAAAGATAAGGGCAGTGGTGGAATGGCCTGTTCCTGAGTCGCGCAAACAGCTCCAACGCTTTCTTGGTTTCGCTAACTTCTATCGGCGCTTTATCAGGAACTATAGTCAGGTAGCATCTCCCTTACATGCTCTCACTTCCCCCAAAGTACCTTATGTCTGGAGTCCAGAGGCCGAGGAGGCTTTCAGTATACTTAAGGCCCGTTTTTCCCAGGCTCCCATACTAGTTCACCCCGACCCAGCCAAACAGTTTATCTTAGAGATCGATGCCTCTAATACCGGGGTGGGAGCGGTTTTGTCCCAACAGTCGGAGGTAGACTGTAAGTTGCACCCTTGTGCGTTCTTCTCCCGTCGGTTATCACCAGCAGAGCAGAACTATGATGTAGGTGATCGTGAGCTACTAGCTATTAAACTAGCGTTGGAGGAGTGGCGGCACTGGTTAGAGGGATCCGAGCAGCCCATCATAATATGGACAGATCACAAGAACCTCTCCTATCTGCAGTCAGCCCGTCGACTCAACTCTAGACAGGCCCGTTGGTCTTTGTTTTTCTCTCGATTCAACCTCACCATCACCTACAGACCCGGCTCCAGAAATGTCAAGCCTGATGCACTGTCCCGTCTGTTTACATCTTCTGAACAAGAGAGGGAGCCGGAACCGATTCTTCCTCCCACCTGTACGGTTGGAGCGCTGCATTGGGATCTGGAGGACAGAATCAGACAGGCCCAACTCTTAGACCCGGACCCAGGTACAGGGCCACCTGGGCTTAAGTACGTTCCCCAGTCTGTTCGTCCTGAGGTTCTACGTTGGAGTCATGACACGAAGTTTTCCGCCCATCCGGGCATTTTTAGAACCCAGTCCCAGGTCTCCCGGCGATTCTGGTGGCCTTCATGGACGAAGGATGTTCGAGAATATGTTCTCGCCTGCCCCGTTTGCGCCCAGAATAAGTCTTCTACACAGCCACCTTCCGGTTTGTTAAATCCTCTTCCCATCCCCAGACGTCCATGGTCCCACATAGCGATTGATTTCGTTACCGGTCTCCCATTGTCCCAAGGTATGTCAACTATTTTGACGGTAGTTGATCGGTTTTCTAAGTCCTGTCATCTTATTCCCATCCGCAAATTACCCAACGCACTCCAGACAGCTCAGCTTCTTATCAGACATGTGTTCAGACTTCACGGCATCCCTGTTGATATCCTCTCTGACCGGGGTCCTCAGTTTATCTCCCAGGTCTGGCGGCACTTTTGCTCTGCTCTGGGTGCCCGTTATACACTCACCTCTGGATATCATCCTCAGACTAATGGCCAAACTGAACGCATGAACCAGCAACTAGAAACTACTCTCCGCTGCCTTACGTCATCTTCACCCTCCGACTGGAACAAGTTTTTGCCCTGGGTGGAGTATGCCCTTAATTCACACATCACCTCAGCTACTGGACGTTCACCTTTTGAGGTTGCTTTGGGATATCAGCCTCCACTTCTACCCACAGAGGAACTCAGGATTCCCTTCACATCCGTAAACGACTACATTGCTCGCTGCCAGGACATCTGGAGATCAACCATCACTGCCCTCACTCGCACCGCAGAGCGGAGCAAGAGGTTTGCCGACCAGCACCGCCGACCAGCTCCTCAGTATCGCCCCGGTCAGAAGGTTTGGTTATCTTCCAGAGACGTTTTGTCCAATCCATCCGCTAAAAAGCTTGCTCCCCGGTTCACTGGTCCCTATGAGATAGAGACAGTGATTAACCCGAGCACTGTCCGTTTACGTTTGCCCCCTCACTCCCGAGTACACCCCACTTTTCATGTGTCCCAGATCAAGCCCGTTTTGGACAGCAACTTGTGCCCTCCTTCCGGACCCCCTCCACCCTCCCAGGACAGTCAGAACCCTCGGGTTCTCAGGGTTGTGGATGCCCGTCGGCGAGGTAGGGGTCACCAATACCTCGTCGACTGGGAGGGTCGTAGCTCTGAGGAGCGCTCGTGGGTTTCCGCAGCTACTATTTTGGATAAGGACTTGATTTCAGATTTTTGGGCTACTCAGCCCAGCACCTCTTCGTCTGGGCCGCCAGGAGGCGGCCGTTGAGGGGGGGGTAGTGTCAGGATTCTCTGTGCTGCTCTACTCTAACTCTATTCCACAGGTGTGTCTGGTTGGCTGAGGAGGCGTGGCCCACACCTGCAGCTCGTTGCAGGCGGCTTCCTCTGGCTTCTTAAGCAGAGCGCTGACAGATGGAAGACGCCAGAGCCTTAACCAGTCGTGGTACGACGTGGCCTCTGTCCCTACGCTCGAACACCAGCTTGTGAGTTTTTGCTCTTCGTTTTTTGACTAATTTTTGGATCTCTGTTTGCCTCAGATTTTTGTGCTTGGATGCACTCACCCGTCTTGACGTCTCGTTCCGAAGAAACAGACCAGCAGAACCGCCTGCTCAGATTTTGCTCTGGCGCTCCCCTCATACTTCCTGGATGTTACCCAGCGAGGCCTGAGTTCCCCTCTCCCGGTTCCTGCTGGTTCTGCATTCACTCTGGTCAATCCATCTGTCAACCGTTGCCGACGAGGTTCGCTCAGGATCCCTCGCCAGTTACATCAGCCGCCCTCAGCCACCAGCCGCCTAACTCCAGCTGAGTAGAATCATAGAGTATTCCCGACGGTACTTCTTCCCGGTTAGGTCCGCCCGGCTAAATGGTAAGCAGCGCACTTCTAGCAATTCCCCTGGTTCAACTTTCAGAGTTTCTGACTTCCTCTTTCTTACAGACTCGCCAGCCTTGACGTTCTGACCCAGCCGACTCGCCCGTAGTCCCGTCCTTAGATCTGCCTGTTTCTTATAATAAACATCTTAAAACTGTGTTTTGCCTCCCGATCGTATCTGCATGTGGACTCGTCACCTGAAAACCATGACTATATATATATATATATATATATATATATATATATATATATATATATATATATATATATATATATATATATATATATATATATATATATATATATATATATATATATATATATATATATATATATATATATATATATGCTTACCTAAAAATTAAGCCCAATAGGTAACATTGGTTAATTTTATTTGCAAAATATCCGCTTGTGCATGACAACAGTGCATGATCTCCAGGATTCTAATTAAGTTTCTCAATCCAGAATCCCAATCCTAAGAATACGTTACAACCTACAAGCTCACATCAACCTTTACCAAACACATGAATAATAACAATGCAGCTCATGTAACCATGATTAAAAAACACTGCTTCTTTCATGTACTCACTTTCTGTATTGAACAAGAATAAAAAATAAAACAATAAGAATTTGTTTTAAATCAAGATATAAACTGAATTGGTGATTAACTCTATTCAATTCACATATTCTCTGATAACAGCAACTAATAATGCCAATCTTTGGCAGCACCTGCTTCAGGGCGCTTAAGCTCAGCTTTTTAGCAGTTGAGACGCTGAGATAAATTCTCCTCCAACACAGAAATTCTATTTCCCACAAGTCTTGTGACAACTCCTGACCTGTTTAAAGCTATAGCTGGTAATCCTGTTCAGAAACACTTTTTAGTATACTGGATAAACTGGTCCTTCCATCCTGACAGTCCTCAATACATTATGTATTCAGTAAAAGGAGGTTAAAAAATTGTATCTGTGTGGGAGTTGCAGGCCTGTAAAAACTGTGAACAATCACTGCTCTTCGCACCAAAGGGCAGTGATTGTTCAGAGTTTTATTCCTCCTCTCACCCTACTCTGTCCCTCAAGTTCCGGGACGTATCGCCATATCTATTGGTTGTCCTACATGCCAATCATTTTGACCCTGTAACGCTAGTGTCCGTGCTCATTCCTTACTAGTTTCTGCTTGCTGGCTTAGCATGCGCACTTCTAGTGTTTCTGTATCTGGTTAGCTTAGCGGTTAGCTTTGGTGTTAGCCGTTCATTGTAGCTCCGCTGCTCTCACTGTATTCTTCGAACATGGCTGAGAGTCGCAAGAAGTAAACCACGTCAATGTTTATGAGAAGAAGATGAAGGCTTCAGTAGAAAAATAAGACCAGGGTGGATTTAGGAGATTGTTTTTCACATGATCCCCCTGAAGAGCGGAAAAGTAAGATTCTCTTGCAGATGCACAACAAAAGGTATTTGGAAAAATGTCTGGAAAAATCGTTCATTTAAAGCAAAGCTTGCTTTAAATGAGAACAGTTCATAATATAGCACATATAAATATATCAAGATTAATATTGGACAGTACACATCAATGTTGACAACAGTTAACCAATTCTTTGGTTTACTGTAATAAAAACATCTAAGTTAGATTTGCCAACACAAATGAGATGGTGTTGTTGGTGTTAACCATCCTTGATGGTAGCTAATAGCTATTACTTTTAATTGTTTGTCTCTTCAAATAAAAATAAAATGAGGATAGCTGGATTACTTTAATCAAAGATTTGTTTGTTCAATTTTTTTCAGTGAAAGTCTGAGTTTTGACTGGATTTTGTTTACTGTTGCCAGGACATCTGTGTTACTGAAAAGGACACAAACAGTAACAAGTGCTTTTAGCATTTTGTTGCACAGATGAGTTACTACATTTTATCTCAGAGCGGGGTGTCCAAACTTTTCATGGGCCAAAATTGTCAAGTCAAAGAAACTCGAGGCTAAAAAATTAACACAATTTTTTAAACCAAAACAAAAAATGCATGTAAATATTTTACCTACAAAATATGATCATTTAAAAAAAAAAAAATTAGTCTGTTTTTTTGTCGGAAATGAATGTGTAGATTGTGGATCCAAAAGTTAAAAAAGGGTCTTGCTCATTTGTTGTATTAACAGAGTTTGCAAATTATTTCGAATAATTAATTTGGACTCTTTAACAATAATAAACTCTTTTTTGTCTAGTAATATAAGAACAGTATTTGGGTCAGTTGTTCTTTGAAAACACTTGCGGTAATTAGCCAATTTTAATGACTGATTTCAAAGCAGATTTGAATACACCAAAGAATGCATTTGAGTAATACAATGTCATTGTATAGATGTTACTATGAAATTAAACAGAATGTCAAAAGTATGTTTAATAAAAGACAAATACTTTGTGTTGCACTTAACTTTTCTGCATCAGCAACCTGTGGTGGTGGACCAAATCTGTCTTGAAATATAGTTGGGGAGGGGGACCCAAAATCAGTAGAGGGGACCACAAATGGCCCCACTTTGGACATGCCTGCTTTAGAGTAACACATTACATTGTAACATTTTTTCCCAAACCCCCAGCAGCGTCTAGTGTTGACATAAACCAACAGCGACGCCTGCTGGACAGAAACCATATAGCTAATTTTGGAAGTCCACGATTGCTTTCCTTTTGCTCCAGCGTTTAACACGTCACTTAAATAGATATTAATAATATTAGTACCTAACGTATTTATTATTACTGTTGACAGATAAAAAAAAGCAGAAAATAAAGCAGAACAGTGTTTTGCCTTCTTTGGAAGAACTTTGGTTCATGCCAGGTAACGAGAAAAGAATGTGATTCAGCTCCAGTTTTTGACCAGGACACCAAACAAGTGATTACGATGCAATAGATTAAGTAACCGACAACAGAAAGTAGCCATTAGAAAAAGCACATTTTCTGAGCAAGGAACCACTTGCAAGGCTGACCAAACCTCCACTTTTCATGTTTCATGTTTTGTTTCATAGATTAATTAAAAGGTAAACATAGTTGTTCACATTGCCAATAGGCATATGGAGAAATGGTACAATGCATGGAATAAGTCATCTTATCTTTCCTGTGACATCAAGCTCGAGCTTCTGCCTTGTGAGTGGTGCTTCTCAGCTCACAGATGGAAAAATACATTTCCCTCATACTGTCCTGGTCAGGCAGAATTGCTCCGAGCACAACGCTGGTATATGTGTTTCTGCGTATGACAAAAGTACACTAGATCTTGTAGGTCAATATTTTATGATGGCCAAAACCATAGCATGTCACTCAGAATTACTGAAGATTGTCTTTGCCCTTCCCTCACACATTGCAAATGTTGAGATGGTTTTCTGAGTGATGCAGAGCCAGTGGACCAAGGAGACGATCCAGTTTACCGCTGGGTCACTGAAGGGGATTCTGCTTGTGCGATGTGATTTCAAAGACACTTCTTGCAAAGACTTTCATTCTTATGTGATGAGCAACCAAAAACCGCTGAGTGAGATTTGCTCTACAACAAAACATGGATGAGGAAGACAAGGAAGGAGAAGAAAAACATTGGGATGAAGAAGCAAACTAAAGACTGGAGTACACACATTTTTGTCAAATATGATTTATTGTGAGCCTTGTTTATTGTTATTTATTGTTGAGAAGAAAATAATCTAATGCTTGTTTTCTCTAAATGTTATTTCAGATTTTTATTTATTCATTTGCCCAGCGTGTCTCAAAAAGTGAGCTATTATTGTTAAGGTACGTTCTCATTGGCGCCACAATGTCGGCACTTTCGCTTGCTGTCGCTCACCTGACACTATCACCGGCCGTTGGACACCCAGCAGGTGACAAGCCAGAAATACAGCAGTACAATGGTGCTATCTAATGACGCTTTCAGTTAACTGCCACTCCAGTTTCCTCACTCACTTTTTTTCTGGCTTGGTCCTTTCTGGACTTATCTCTCTAGTAATAATTGGTTGAGTCATGCATCTCCGGCCGGCCTCCAGTGGCGCCTCCAGAAATGTTTCATAGGGTGGCCAGATAGGGCCACTTAAACTCAGAGATTCCAAAGAGTTTAAAATCATCGTTGTACATGTTGGCCTATGAAAGCCTATCTGAAGTTTATTATTTAACTATTATTTCTAACCATTGAGAGAAGGCGTAGTTTAAACATGTTACAGTAAAACAAGTCACAGTAATATACGGTCACTTCCTTACCCTTGATTTTCTGCATGAAAATGAAAAAAAAAATTAATGCACAAAAGGATAAAAAAAATAAATGTCTTCTATTATTTATCTACACTCTAGGATGCAATTTAGATTTTTAAAAAATGTATGTGTCCTATAAATGGTTAAAATACACTCAGGAGTCTTTTTACAGGTTGTCCGATCATTTTCAGTGTCCTCAACCTTGTTTCTGTATCATTTGTGTTTACATAAATGGAATGTCACTCAATACATTGGACATTGCACCTATGGGTGAAGATTTCTGTAACCATTCTTTTCATTTCATAGTATATTTCAGAATAAATGGTCAATTTTCCTTTACTGGTTTAATTTGCAAACTCTCATTCATTAACTGGTTGACTCACAAAAACATCTAGAGTGCGAGAGAAATATTATGCCTGCTGCTTGGTTACACTAAAGGACAGGACACAAACACAGTTGATGAGGCGTGAAAAGCATAAATTAAACAATTTCCAGATAAATTGCAGCTGTGTTTATAATAATTCTGACCATTTTGTAATTGTGTTTTTGATTAGTTTATTTGGATTTCCAAACCTGATATTTGTTAGTCGGAAAGTTTAAATACACAGAAAGTTGAACTTTCTTTTATTATTGTATTTAAAGTTTGAATTCCCCCACAACAGAACAAATCAAAGACTATTAATTTCAATTCTGTTCTATTCTATTATGTTCTACTCTATTCTGGAAAATCGAGTTCATCAGAAACCTCTTTAACAACCTTTCTATTGCTAAAAATCTGGGATTTGCTCTTTTAATCACAACCAAAAACATTGCATCTTACCCATAAAGGCCAAAGACTACTTTTTCAGGATCATGCCTTTTCCCCCTATTTATTCAATTGTGTCTCGTGTTCATATGCTTTCATGTGATACTTCAGCTGTATTTTGATATATTCGATGCATTTATTTATGTTCCTTTGTTTTTTTCTCATACAGCACTTTAATTGACCCTGTGTATGAATGTTGCTTTACAAATAAACTCGACCTGCATGACCTTGAAAAGACAACTTAGAACCACCGAGCAACAGTCCAGCACTCTCCCTTCTTTGCCGAGGGAAGATGCTTCTGGCATTGTCTGTGGTTCAGGACTGGGCTAAAACGAGGACGTTTTATGGGTGCAGGCTGCAGCCAATGTCTTGAAGCACTGACCCCTGGCATATAGTCCATGCCTTCTGAATCACCCCCAAACGATTTAATAAGCTTTGCCTGACAATCTTCCAAATGCTGCAGAAGAAGAAATTGTATTGTTTTACTATATCACCTATTGTTCAGCACTTTGTTTGAAAGGGCTTTCTGAATAAAATTCTTATTATTATTGGTATTGTTGTTGTTGTTATGCTGGTTCATTTTGCATATTTTTTTGTGACACTTTTTCCTTCCACTAAACATTCCAATACTATGCTTGGATACAGCCCTATGTGAGCAGTCTGCTTCTTTACCTTTGGGCTTTTGTGGCTTAGCCCCTTGAGTAGGGTGTAAGTGCACATCTGCTGTCAAGTCAGAAGTCTTCCCTATGATTGTGTAGGTCATGGCATGTCAGTGGTTATATACATGCTTTTTGTTTGTTGGTCTTTAGTAATATTCTGTTTCATCAGAAATGAGTGAGCGGTCTTATATAATCAGCAAAATTAGAAGTAAATGCTTGAAACGTATACCTATGTATGTTACGAATCTATATTAAATACCAGACTCACATTCTCAACTAATCCCTGAAAAGAAACGAAATTTTCACCGACGCTCTAATTTACCCAGACGCACTTGCAGGCTGTTTGAGTGCTATTTTTTTTTTTTTTTTTTTTTTTTTTTTTACCCCCTGCAACGTTTAGGGTTAGGGTTTTTTTTTCCCTGTGCTTTTCACGTCAGCCACTAGAGGTCGCAGTCGCGCCTGTAACATGAGCTGCAGTGGATCCACCGGCTGAGGTCCGGCTGCTGAATCCCTCTGGCGGAGTTTGTGCATCGCTCTCGCAGACCAGGCACCAAGTGCAGCAGCAGTCCACGTCCGGCGCACCGCACCGCACCGCACCGCAGCCTGCCTCAGCACCTCACCCGCCCGCAATGCCCTTGGACCGGCTCGCTCCGTCCGCCTGCGCAGCGCACTGACCAGCCCCGGTCTCTTCTGCGACGTGTCCCGGACCTATCGTGGCGCAGCGTTGAAAGTCATGGGGAAGCTCCAAGGATAACAGGGTGCGGGGGGATCGCCACTGCAGAGGACCTGCCGGTAGTTTGCAGCCCAGCAGCAGCAGCAGCAGCAGCAGCGGGAGGAGGAGGAGGAGGAGGAGGTTGCCTCTGGTGTCAGAGGCTTCAGCGTCGCATCCGCTCTTCTGATCACTTCATATCGCCTTGAATGGATACATCATGGCCACGTTTATATGCAGAGTGCAGTTCTTAGATGACACCGACCCGTTCAACAGCACCAATTTCCCAGAGCCCACCAGACCGCCTCTGTACACCTTCAGGGAAGACATTCCTCTGATCAATCAGATAGCTGGAGTCCACAGGCTGCTGAAAGCCCCACACAAGGTATTTCTACTGACGCGTCTTCGTTTGTGGCTCGCCTTGTTGTTTTCATCAGTCCGCCGAGCTACAGTTTAACCCTCTGACTTAAATTAATAATTAGCTTGAGGGTGTTGATGGGGGTTCCTAGGCTACCAAACCAAGCTGATGGATCATTGAGCATGTGACCTGGAGCAGAAATGCTGATGAACCCAAACAATGGTCACCTTGGTTACCCTCAGTGATGTGGGAATAAAGACCCCTCACTTTTTTTCTTTTTTTTTTGAAAGGTTGTTGGCAATGAATGGATTTTAAACATGTGAAACAACATACAATCCTGAGTCCTATATATTTTTGTAGACTTGATAACTTAGTTCGCAGCTGTTTTGTGTTAAAGTAAAATAAAAAAACAGGGCCTATAAAGAAACTGACAATTTCAGTTCCTCCTCCGACATCACTTTTCAAGTCTTGCCCCAGATTCTAAATGGAAAATGCATCTGGACTTTGACTGGGCCGTGTAACACCTACATATGCGCTAGCTCTGGCTGTAAATATTGTATATATAGACTGCAAGGATCCCTCCAGGTGTCACGGGCCCTGGGTGTTTGGGGTTGTTTCCTCTGCTTTTGTTTAGGCTTCTCCTTTTACATTTGCACACTCAGAGTTGTTCCTGTTAGATTTGTCTTTGAAAGTTCCCTGGGTTTCTTTGTGCTTCTGTTCAGCTCCATTCTATGTTGATTACTGTTAATGTGTTAATTCTCCTTCTGCGGCTCTGCCATCTCTCTGTTTTAGCTGCTGCTTATTCCGTCTGCTTAGCTCTTCTGGTTTGTTTGTCATTTCTCCAAGCTTTCTCAGTATACAAGCTGTGTTATTCTCATTGTGCTCCACCGGATCCTTCTGTTGCTATGACCATTATCAGTTCTTTGTCCACGCTTTGATCTCCTTATGCCTGTAAGTTCTTGTATTTTTTATTCTTAAAAGATTTGAACTCCCCATCCTGCTTTCAAGCTCCTGGCTGGCTTTGGTCCAGCTCCTGCCTCACAATTCATGATGCCAGGATTACCCTGTGCTCAGTCCATCTTCCATTACCACCTTTCACATTGCTGATGCATACAGCATGATGCTTCCACCACCATGCTTCACCAAAGGGATGTTATATTTAGGGTGATATTTGCAGTGTCCGTTTTCCTCCACGCTTCGCATTTTGCCTACAAGGCAAAAAGTTTAACTCTAGTCTCATTAGAGCACAATATCTTCCTTATTTTTAGTGCCTTGTTGCAAACTGCTGATAAAACTGTATGTATCTTTCTTTTTGCCACTCTTCCATGAAGGTGCACGACTATCACCTGTCCTGTCTACAAATTATCTTGAGCTGTGGACCTCTGCAGCTCCTCCAGAGTTACCATGGGCATCTTGACTTCTTCTCTGATGCTTCAATGCTCTCCTTGCCCAGCCTGTCAATCTAAGTGGACGGCCACGTCTTCATATCCTTATCCCTGATGTGGTCTTCATGGAGCTTATTGCTCTCTAGTGTTCTCCAACAAACCTCAGAGGCTTAATTATACTGAACTTGCACACAGGGAGGGGGACTCGGTTTACTAATGTAACTTATATGAATTCTGAAGGCAATCGCTTTCAATTGATTTTATTCAGCCCTAATAGCTTAAACAGAGCAGAACTCAAACGTGTAAATATTACACAGATGTAACATGAGAAAAGCTACAGGAACCTGGTTACAATGCAAGGCACAGCATATATTTACCGATTGCTAGAGGAAGAAAAGTTTGTTCCACATAAACAAAATATTATGTTGAAGCAGAGAGAGACTGCGCTGAATATGCATGTTGAATAGCTGTGACTTCACAGTTCCTATTACAGCGACCGAGCTGAAATGCTCAGCTGGGCAGAGTCAAAGGGATTCCCCCCCCTCAGATATGATGAGCATTGTTCTTTAGAGTGTGCAGCAATCTGTTATCAACGTATCCTCAGCATAAAGGACATCACCAAGGTGAAGATTAACACATAGTTTATATTTGCCAAAAATTTGTTTTGTTTTTTTAATGTCGAACAAAACTATAGCCAGTTTTAAATAGCTTCAAGTCACCTACGTTTTCCTGTTTGGACTGGCGTATTGGTCCTGATCAGGAAATCAACAGTCAAGGCTCTTTTTAAGGCTTCCTAACGTCCGATTCTTCGGAAATGTTAGTTTTTGGGGATTCGGGTTTGACCACGTTTATTCAAGCGCGTTAAAAATAGCCTCTACTGACCTTTCAAAGTCAAAACAAAACACAGATGTGTAACCCATCGTACTTTACCGGGTATTCGTCTTTGTCAGATAGAGATGTCACATACGTCAACATTTTCTCCAGGTCGTTCATTGTCCTGTCAGATCAGTGTTATCGCAGACTGTTTACGCAGAACCTTAAGGGAGGTTTGTGGATTGCTCCGACCAACAGATACATGATGAAGATACTTTGAAGCGTTTGAGATGGAAGTTGGCAGTAAAAACATAGAAATAATTTACACCATCATAGTAAAAAATCAGCCCAGTCACTGTTTTCAAGCCACTGGTGTTTTCGTGGTTCGGTGTAACATCACTCAGCTCATTTCAGCAACGACGACAACAACAGTGTCACCTTATTTAAGCACGCTGCTCTGTGATTCACATTCTTTCAAGAATTTGTTTTTAGAGACGCCCTGCAAATGCCTTAAACGACAACCCTGCAGCCACGGGGCTCAGAGGTCAATCTGATATAAATAGTGCGCCGCTCACACATGGTGTCCAGGGATCCAGGCAGCTTGCATGTGCCGCCTCTGAGCTGTCGCTGTCAGCTTCCAAGGCTGAAGTTTTTGGAGGTTTGGCTGCGGGCGCGCTTGTTGCTGACGCTGCGTAGGTGTTGTTCATCGGATGGCACCTGGGAACAGGACGGGTTTAAGGTTGACGCGCAGGGTGCATGGTTTTGCTACTGTTCCACCAACAAAACAAAAAAAAAAACAGTGTGTCATCCATAAAGAGTTTACCTATATCATGTTCTGTAAGAAAAAGTTCTCCGACTTCTTGCATCTTCAGTGCTTTAATCCTAGCGGCGCCACAACAACCAGCTTCGGTATATTTCTTTGGAACCAATAAACACTTAGTGGTCATGACTGAGAATTGGAAGAAAACATATACACGGTTTTCAAAATCTTGTACAAATAAAACTCTCAAAAATGTTGCGCGCAGTTTTATTCGCCCCCTTTACGCGGATGCCCCTTAAGTAAAGTCCAGAGCAACCAATCATCTCCAGAAGTCCCCTAATTAGTAAATAACTAGCACCTGGGAGTGATTTAATCTCAGTTTAAAAAAACACAAAAAAAAACGTTGTTCTGTGAGGGTCTCAGAGGTTAGTGGATAAACAGCACCCGGGGTGACGTCGGAGAAGCTGCAGAGGCAATTATTCACTTCACAGAACTGGCCTTTCGGGGGGAAAGGCAAGAAAGTGGTTGCTTAACCGAAGCCGAAAGAAATCATGTTTACAGATTGCCGTGAGTTTGCTTGCAGGTGACGCAGGAATGACAGATGTTGGCCTGGTCAGACCACCATCCCCACAGTGAAACATGTCGGCGGTGGTATCATGCTGTGGGGATGCTTCTCTTCAGTACGGACAGAGAGACTAGTCAGAGTTCATGGGAAGATGACTGAAGCAAAACCGTTGGCAAATCCTGTAAGAAAATCTCTCATAGGCTGCAACAGATTTGAGCCCGGGTTGTGGGTTAACCTTTCAGCATTATGCCTACACTTTGAGTCGCAGTAAAAATGTTTTGATTCGTGATTCTCAGTGTTGGTCCACAAGACCCCCTGTACTGCATGTTGCAGCGGTTTTCCCTTCTGCTGCAGACCTGGCCTAAAAGAAGGGGTCATGGACAGGCTTCTGATGGACTTGATGGTATGCTGAGAAGGCAATCATCTCTGTACTGGAGCAGAGACACATCTAAAACGTGAAGGACTGTGGGCCCTGAGGACCAGGCTTGGGAAAAGAATGCTTAATGTGTGTTGGCACACATCTGTAAACGCGCGCTCTGTCATCCCGCTCCTGCTCCGTCGGTGTCACATTCCAATCCTGGACTGTGACTTTACCAATTTAAACTTCAGAGACAATTGTTGTTCTGCATTTTTATTTTCCCCCTCCGGTTCCATAATGAGAAGTTATGTTAAATGAGATGTTATGTAAAATGTTTTAAAATACAGGTTCCTCCTTTGAATTGCTGCTCTCATTGTCATGCAGAGCTGAGGTTTTTCTCCTCCCTGCATTTTGAGGAGTTGTCACAGAAGAAGGCCCCTTCCAAAAGAATGCATTGTCCGAAACGGTGTGCCTGACGGGATCTTGAGATGAGATGTTGTGGTTTCTCATTCATGCATCAGGTGTGCTGTAGTGTCACATGCCTTCACAGGAAGACCCCCACGTGGAATCGTCAAAAGCTTTATGATGATCACATCACTGGATTTCGTCTGGTTTAACTCGGAGCTTGTTGCAGTTTGTACACATTGACGTACAAGGTAGCTCCTACCGAGGCAGTACGTGTAAGAAATCTTCAGATGTTGTGTAGTTGATGCTATCTGCTTCAAGATGTCCCTTCTTTCTTGAATAAAAAAACTGGATTTTGATAGCAGCTTTAAATTGGAAATTGCATGGTGTTTATTTTTAGTCATTTTTTCCCTGCAACTGCCTGCCTGCCTGGTCAGTGGACCACAGCATGGTTGTTGAAGGGAGAGGCCAGACCTCAGTGCGAGCAGAGCGCTTGTGGTTACTTCTCTGGACTCGGCCATCGTACTGCTACTGTGGGTTCAAGTTCTGGGCAGGAGACAGCTAAACAAATCTCTGCTTCTGATAACGTGCGACCTGCATTGCTTCCAATTCTTGGATCGGGGACGATGAAGTGCATCGCCCCGGGTCCTCACATCACTCGTAGCAATGGCTGTGATGAGTAATCCAGGTAGATTATATAGTGAGGAGAGAGTGGAAGTGAAAGTGTGGAAATGTGAAGGAACTTCTGTTTTTACCTCCTCGCTTTTTGCAGGTCTGCTAGTCATTTGTCTGTCTCCCGGTTGGCTAATTGCTGGTTACAGCTGCAGGATTCTCTCAGTGTTTCTTCTATTTAAGGTGATTCAGAGTAAAAACCGAGAGACAAGTAACAGCTTGCTTTTGTTTTCTATTCGTGTCATGGAGTTATTGGAGTGTAAACCACAGGTAAATGGGGATTACGACCTAGATTTTAAATTTTTTTAGCCGAATGAGGGAACAGTTAATAATAAATGTATCCTTTGGTAGTTCAAGGTGAGGGATTATTGAAATCTGTATTTTACTTTTGGAATGCATTACATATCAGTGTCATAGTGGCATACAAAAGGCATACACATATGGCGTTTAATTTGAGAACTTTATACTTGGATTATGTCCTATAATCTTGCATCCTTCCCTTTTTAGGTCTCCCTCCGTCTTTTTAGGCCTGATCTATCTGCTAAAACACTTAAAAACAACATATTTATTTAAGTTGTTTACTGTGTCAATCAGTTAACCTTCACATATTGAGCAGTTCACAAGCTCAAAGTGACCAAAGTGCTGTACAAGTCCATACATTTATACTTTACCTCTAGATAATTTCTTCACTAAAAATAAACACCAGATACACAATTATTTGCATCTTTTATTGCAGAAAGATAATTGTACAACCACTTTTTGCCACCAAGCCAAGACATATTCCTCACCATTAAGGTCATGAAAGGTTGGAATGAGAGGACGATTTGACAATGCCTCAGTGCACAATATCACACGATTGTCCAGAGTCCTGGTCCCCTCCCCTGTTCACTTGTCTGTAGCTCACACCGTGGCATCTAATCCTGCTGTATCCTGGCTCATTATTCTACTGAAAGACCCATTAAGGGCATATTTTTCAGTTTATTTGAAGATTTTTTTGTTGAAAATTGTTGTAATATTTCAGAGTTTAAGATGCCATGCACTCCAGCAAGATTCCAAGGGACCCTGAGTGAAAAATTGGCCCACAGTATCACAGATCCTCCACCGTACATTAGATATTGGATATGGCGATATGGAAAAGTAAAGTATTTGGCTGTATGTTGCTGCATACAATCAGAGCCCGAAAAGCTCAAATCATGTCTTAAATCAAACTTACCCATTATCAAATGGCTTTCATCCAACCACTTGTTACCTTACACAAGCTCAAAGTCCCCTTACAGGGGATATATTATGCTTTTAAAATCTTCCTATTCACATTTAAATATTTCAGTTATGATCTATAACTGCAATGCTTTGGTGTAAATTCCTTGTTATTGTTGCCCCACAGCCCCTCCAGGTCGCACAGTGCTCCACTCCACCCTGTTCGACCATATTTGTAGTATTCTGGGGGCTGGTCCGTATGGGTTAATACAGTCAACAACCAAACATTTTACTCATCCACTTGTAGCTTCATCACTCTTGAGCTTGGACTACAAAATAACTGCGGGAAAAAAAATTATATTCAAGAAGCTGGTAAGCTGGAGGTCCATGACTTTATTTAGCAGCTTTGCAGCAAATACTGTAACATGATTGTTCAAGAAAACAGGGAAAAGGGACGAATGAATGGCTTGAGAAATATGACCCAAACAGATAATAAAGAGATCTGTGCACCTACTGGACAGACTAAATTTTACTTTTCTGCATTCCTAGAGACTCCAACGATACAACAAAATGTATCTAAGGGCTAAAAAAGGGGACTTTGCATGATAGTGTGTTCCCTTTAAAGAATGCATTTGCAACTTGGAACAGCATGCAGTTACAACAATCAAAAAATACATCAATAGAAAAGCTATTTAAACAACAAAAATACCAATCCCAGCAATACTGTGTCTCATTCGGTTTGGAAAACGAAAACAAATAAAAACTGATAATTGTCCATCCCCATTGGCTAGATAGGTGATTATTTCTAGATAATCATCAAACACACCTAAAGTGTTTTTTTTTTTCCCGAAAAGCTCAGTTCCAGTTAAATCTCTAATGGTGTTAAGCAAACTGCACATATTTATAGTTTTGATGTTAGACCAGAAAAGTCTTTTTCCTGGCATGTTTCTCAACCAGCCAGCTGTTGGATAGATACCATCATATGGTTGTTATGGTGACTTGGTGACCCCAAGCTGTCGGTATTTGATGCCTTCTAATCATTTGCTTTGAATTGTTTTTTCTATTTCCATTCTCTCTTTTTTTCCTCCTGACTATGCGCAGTAGCGTCATAAATATGCAGACTGCAAATATGGGTAGGTTTAATGGCTTGTTCTCTTGTCTTTCCCGTTTTGAAGAGTGGCTTACGAAAATAGGCCTCTTTGTCCGTTCATATACAACATGGAAATCTCAGTGTTGGATGGAAATTAGTGGATAAAAAGTTTATATTCAGTGTGATTCACCTAAAAAGGGAAGTTTTATTTAAATAAAAAAATAGTTTTAAGATTAGGCAACTGCGATACTATATTGAATTGTTTTAAGGGTATTTCGGTTAGTGAGTGAGTGCAGCTCGAAATCAGAGAAAATACTGGGAGGGGGATTGAGAGCTATCCAATCCAACCACATGTTTTGTCTCAGTTCCCAAATTTGACACAGTTGTTGAGTGCAGTAATGCAAACAGAGTGGCTAAACACTTCAAAGCCATAAATGTCTATCTGTTGCTCCATCACGTTTAATGAAGTTACTGTCACACATGGAAAGGAAGGAAGTGGTAGCGCATCGGTCTGGGAGTAAATTGATTGTTTAAAAAAAAAAAATAAAAAATCCTACATTACAAGTTTGCATGTGTTGCTCATTAAATATGTTGCAGGTTGCCTCAAGATCTCTCCTCCTTTGTGTTTCACTGAGAACCAGAGAGAGCAGCTATACCCAAACCACGTGCTGTTTTAGACACCCAGCGTGTTAGTGGAGCAGAACTGCCACAGTCTGTGCTCCTGAAATCTAATGTTTGGACTCTCTCTCTCTTTTTTTTTTTAATGGTATTTGTTTTCCTGTCTTCTGCCTCGCCGCTGGAGCCAGGGTCCCGCGGAGCCGACAGACCTCGAGTATAAATAGGTTAATATCTCCAATTTGGAGGTCAAGCAGACAAGTGAACAGGCGCTGTTATTATTCATCTCCTTGAGCCAGGTCGGGTGATGACAACCGTTGAGGGCCAGACGAATCATAGGCTCGCTGTGAAATCATCACGCTTGATGATAGTTTATCGGACAAGGTGGGGGGGTTTGGGGAAGAGCGATAAGAAGGACCAGACAGCCAAGCAGCTCTATCTCTTTTACTAAACCTTCCTTTGCTTGTCATTGTAGTACGCTGACCCCCCCAAAAAAAGGTCTTGTCTAGTCTAATAGTTACAGCCTCATTTTAATATACTCTGTCAACTGAGTTTCTCTGGTTGTCGACGTCACTTGTTTTACTTAGTGAGAATGGTGTAAAATTGAAATGTTTAAATCAAACCTGTGTGTGTGTGTGTGTCTGTTTTCAGCCGGATGACTGCGCCCTCCAGCTGTCCCACAATGGAAGCTATTTGGATTTGGAGTCCACCCTGGCAGAGCAGAGGGATGAACTGGAGGGATTTCAGGAGGATGGCGGGTAAGATAACAATCTCATCCTTCTCTGTCTGTTGCTTAACTTTTTCCTTCGCAACTGCCAAAAACTGGGAACACCAAGAAAACAAAGGAGAAAAAAGCCTGTAAACAGCACACGGGATGAGAGCCACTCTGGCTTGAAGTTGCACACGAAAAATAAACTCGAATACTGCGGTAAAAAAAAAAAGAAATTCCGGTCGAATACTGATTTGCACTTCAAACGCCGCGTGTCGGACGGATGCCAGACAAAGCTGAAAAATACAAGAGTTTCTGGCCCCACCGAGCAGGTGGATTCGGTAGTATACATTACACGCCAGACTCTGATTTTCCCCGGAATCGATTGCTCATGCTTTAAATTAGCCGTCAACCCAGAGAAATATCGAAGGGGAAAAAAGTGATCCAAGAGTAACTTACTTCAAATTTCTGATTACAGCAATCTGGCTTTAAAAACTACCTAAATGCCTCCCTGCTCTTACAGTCGACCATAATTGCTGCAATGTGATTACTGTTGAAGAGAGAGAGAGAGGGAAAACAATTCAGGTCTGATAAATAGGAACTGATATAGTTGGTTATAAGGATATACATCAATATCCTTCCCGCTGGATTTCTGTGGCTAATCTGATCCAATTACAGTGATTGGAATCACAATAATACCTAACTGGATACAGGATGAATTACTCAAAAATCCTTTTTCCAGGCATTAGTTGAATGAGCTCTGCTTCCCGCTCATGCAAGGACATTGGATCTCGTTTAAAACTGTCAAGGTCTCAAAGTCTTTAATGACTCCACCTTATTAGATGTAAAAGCCCGTTTGAACTGAGAATTTCTCCTAGACACTGAAAATCCACCCCATGAGACACCATTTTATCCCACAGAAGTTGTCTTTGGGTTATATTTAGAAACAGTGCTTCTTAATGATGTTGAAGCACAGTAAAAAAAAACAAATAAAAAAAAACAAATATTAAAAATTTTACGTCATTAGTTCTGGTGTCACGGTGAATTTATATTTACCATTTCACACCTTCATCAGTTCAACTCCGAGCAGAGGAGTACCTTCAGTATCAGTGAGTTCTTTAAAAGAAAATGTAATGTTTGTAAGAACAAATTTCAAAGGAAACCCGTATTTTCACCCTTTTAAAGTCTCAGAGTTAGAGTACTTTCTGTAAAGAATACATATAAATACTCCTTTTGTAATCCAAACCATGCTAATCGGTAATATTAGATAGTAAAGATAGTATAAGATGTTTATTTCCTAATTATTTTGCCTTTATTTTAGATTATTAGTCAAATTCTGTTTTACAATGACTTCACTCTCACACAGCTATGTCACATCGTCTTTCCTCCTAATATTTGTAATTAATGACCATTCACACAGGACATCAGGAAAAAAAGAATTACAAATGCTGTGCTTGTATCTTCTATAATTATTTCTAAAGAGAAATCGGAATGAGTTAAAATCAATATTGGCATGTCCATTGGCCACAAATTTCTCATTGGTGTTTTTTTATCTTCTAGTTTTGCCTAGTAGTGTTTTTTCACCTTCAAAAGTTAAAAGAAATCTCCTTCAAGGTTTACCTTTCCTCAAAACACAAGAAGATAAATAAAACCACAAGCAAATAAACGCAAATGTTTGCTTTTGAGAAATACAGTGGCGTGGTGTCTAACTCTAATGGACAAGAAGATCTCAAAGCCTTTATTAATATTCTGCTTAGAAATCAATGTGTACTTTATTTTCAGTTCTGTAGTTCATCTGTATGTCTTTGAGGGGAATGTTGTGGTTCAGTTAGTCTCCAAACTAGTATGAACACAGGAGAGCACAAGTTATAGCCACAGTTTACTCTTGTATTTCTGCCTACATTTCAACTGTGCAAGATGGTTCTATGCCTTAGTTAAAAAGTGCTCCAGTTTACCTTTCTATGAATTTAACACTATAGCATAAATAGCTAATCATCAGCATAGCAATGCTGCTACATATTTGTTTGCCACAGCTCCCATAAGCCCTGTTTGCTGGACATGCATGCTTTACAGGAGCTTTTACACACCTGCTTCTCAAATGTCAAAGCATTGAACCAATAACATTATTTGATCTCATCCAACGCTATGAAGATGCTCAGTCTAAGGTGATTGTCAATCACTCACCTCGGGGCAGCAAAGCTTTGAAACTAAAAATTAAACTGTCTCCATGGCCGATAATACTTTAGTAAATAATTACCACATGAAGAACACAGTGAAATTTAAATCGCCAATGGCCAGTTGGTCTTTGAATCTGGAAGGAAAAAGTGAGACGGTGGCATCCTGACAACAGTAGCAAACGACTGGCATGGTAGAACGCAGTAAATTCAAACTGGCAATGCATTAAAAATAACACACACTTCAAAGATGTGGCAATACTCGCTGTTTCATAAAAATTCCCGTATTTTCATCCATTGAGACATGCATGTGTCAGCATCCATGTGAGGACAGGAAACAGTGTGACAGCAGGTTTTGTGTCCTTTTCTTAGACACCAAAGGTCTAACTTTCTGTCCTTTATAACGGTCTGCATCCTTTATCGAGTGGCAGCAGTGATGTAATCTAAACCACTTGGGTTGTCGGGTTGTCTCATGAGTAATCACCCATGAGACTCAATTTACCTTTGCTGAAAAAAATCTCCTTGATACACAAAACTATAGCCTGTATTGACATGACTCCTGGGGACAGACGGACGAGATGGAGATTCAAAATTGTGTTAGTTTAATTTCTGTTTCATGCACTTTCTCTGGCCTTTCACTTTATTGGCTCCATATGTTTTACATGAACTCTAGAGCGCACTAGGTATATATGCTCTGCCCACTTTAGACGTTCACAAACCAAAGGTTGGCGTGTGATTTCCTGGTAAGCTGCACCGCAAACATGTATGGATTTATTTGTCTAACTTGGAATTCATAAGCGGCTCCCGGGCCCGGTGTTTCTGTTGGACATCGAGAGTGCCGTCCTTTCCCAGTTCCAGCTCAAATTGTCGGGGAGCTTATGGGGAGGTTACTAAGATCTGTGAGGTTAAAGTGGTCCACTTCTTCTCGCGTCAAAGGCCAACGCTGCCAGGGATTGTGTCATGCCAGCTGGCACTGGGTGGTATGCAGGCCATTAAAATCAGAGGAGGCTGGGGGTAAAGGTGGTTAGCCAATTATTTAGTGAAAAATAATGGTTAGTTCTGCTTACTGGCTTTTTATGGCGGTAATGTGGCCGGGAATCCACCCCCTGCAGCTCAGCATACCTTGATCTCATCGTTATAATGCTTTGACGGATCACTTCACCTTTACTTTCTCAAGTTTTTATTGACTTTCTATATTGCAGTCAGTCAAATTGTCAGAGAACAGTCGCAAAATAAGTTATTTATCAGGCAACCTGCTCCGCTAACCTAATCAAAACTATGCCATCATTATCAATTTTCCGCTAGTTATCTTCCTACGGAAAAATTCCTGAGCCCTTCTGATTATTGGCAATTGGATCCATGTGTAATTGATATTAATGACAGGTTACATTCCTGAGACGCCTGTGTCATACCTAGTGTCTTTACAATCAGATTAAAGTATGATCCTCTGACAGAGGGCTGCAGAGCCAGGAGATATCCATGTCATGGGAGCTTAAGGGCCATAATCACTTCCACACCATGTTATGTGGCTCGGCTACAAAGGATTGGGACTCGTAACCCCCACCCCCGCCTCATCACGGATGCAGCTTCGCTTCAGGTTATTAACTGACCATATTGCCAAGACGTGCTGAGACATTTCTGCTTTTAGGTAGTTTCTTTGTTATTAACATTTCGTAGCGGCAAGAAACTGAAACAAGAATGTGCATTGCCAAGTCTCTGTGTAAATTCTTTTGGACTTAGCATGCATTTTCATTCAGCCTCAACGAATCAATGTTTTTTTATGACCGTCCTTCGCTGCTGTCAAATCTTTTGGAGCATATCCCTCTTCACATGTGGAGTCTCCTACTTGATCCTCTTTGCAAACTCCAGCTCATGCAGACTGGATGGAGAGTGCCCAGGAACATCAGCTTTCAGGTCCTCAGGTCACAGCTTATCAGCAACATTTAAGCCTGGGCTTTGACTAGGCCGTTCTATCACACAAATATGCTTTGACCTCAGCCATGTTGTTGTACTTCTGGTTCTGCTGGGAGGTGAACCTCCGCATGTTTTTCATGGTTGCCTGGTATTTAGCTCCATCCATCCTCCCATCAACTCTTACCTGTCCATGCTGACAAGAAACCCCCCAGCATGAAGCCATAACAGTCAGCTTGATGATGCCGTGTTTGCGGTACGTGCAGTGCTAATTATTTGACATACCTAACAATTTGTATGAGACCCAAAACATTCAGTGTTGTTCCGAACTGAGCAGAATGCCATCTCCTACTATTTGTCCCCTACATTGCTTTTGACAAAAAGCAAGTTGGACTTTGTATGAGTATCTTTTAACAATGGCTTTTCTCTTCCAAATAGATGTGGAGTTTATCACTAATAATTGACCAGTGGAAAAAATTCTCCCACCTGAGCTATGGCTCCATGCAGCTCCTCCAAAGTTACTATGGGCATCTTTGCCACAGCTTAGTATCAGAGTGGTCTGAATACAAGTGCACACCACACATTTCACATCTTTAATGTAAAGAAGACTGTCTCATATATATATAATATATATATATAAGATATATATATATATAATAATAAGATATATATATATATATATATATATATATATATATATGTATATGTATATATATATATATATATATATATATATATATATATGTATATATATATATATATATATATATATATATATATATCCTTTTCCTACCATTTCACCATTATGCCATTTTCTGTTGATCTACCATATGTATTCCAAGTGAAATGCATCTGTGTTGCTACAAAACTAAATGTGGACAAGATCAAGGAGTAAAATAACTTTTTCGAGTCATTGTAGCTCGACATGTCCTTTTAGACTTAATGCTTAGCATATTTTTCTGAAGGACAGACAAGTCTACTGCAGTATTTCCAGAGTAACTGGGCAAGACGATGCCAGCTAACTACTGAACTGATCTGACATTAAAGTATATTTGGAGCTTGGAGTTTTGCTTATATTTGTGGCATTGATTGACTGTTTATATGTTAAAATCTAAATCTGTAAGGAAAGACTCCACTACCTCGATTGTCCTCAGAAGATCAGAGCTGTTAGTTGACTACATAATTGATTTGGCATGTGATGTGTTTCAGTCTTTTGGTGCTGTGTGTGTGTGTGTGCGTGTGTGTGTGTGTGTGTGTGTGTGTGTGTGTGTGTGTGTGTGTGTGTGTGTGTGTGTGTGTATTCCAGCTTATAGCATTTCACTGGTGCGTATAATTCATACGCAAAAGCCAGCAATTTTATGCTGAAAATGCTCTTCTTAGTTTTATTGCCTGTTTTTTGACGTTTTTGACTAGCGTTTAAAGGGCAGGCATATTAAAGTCCAACTGTTTGAGCTCTGCCGGCCTCATATTTGGTTTCTCATTATATCCGTTCATTTCTCATAGGAGAGCTCTGCTTTCGTTTTTTTTCCAACAATTTTTTTCTGACCCACTTGGACAATGTTTCATAGACGCTCACAGCACCCGCAGGATTTTCATTTAAGGGGAAAATGTGCATCTGAAAATAACCCAGAGAAATTAGTGGAAAAAAAAACATGCAAGTTAAACTAACACACTAGTCTTTCACCTTTCATTGATTTTAGTTAAAGAATATTGCTGACTTGTTGTTTCTATGCATTTGTCAATGTTACTAAAGCATTCAGGCAAGTTGGTCTTATAACTTAAAACTGGCTTGATGGTATTTCGTCAGTGGACACTGATGTAAGAGTTTCGTAGGTACATAATGCTGAGTCAGTGGACCACTGTGGGGCCGTCTTGTCTTGCATTAATTGGTCTTTAAGGGGAAGAAATGGCTTTACTGCAGTCCAACTGTGTGTGTTCACTCTCTCTTACTCTAGGTACACATTTTGTGTTTCATAAACAGGGCCAGCAATGCTCCCTTAGAAAAAAGCCAGAAAGTTTGGATTTGGCAGACATCTGTGTGTCCAGTTTGTGCTGCAAACGTTTTTAAAGATACAAGATTCCAAGAAACATAGAAGGAAGCCATAAAGAAAACAAAGCAGATATTTAGGCTCAGTGGCTCAGTTTCTGTCTGTAGCACATGATTGACAAAGCAATTGATTGTATAAAGTCTTTGATTTTTTTATTTTATTTAAAGTAGTTATGTGTTTTATACTAAAACCATATCATCATTATATGCTGGTGTAAGTAGCACGTAAGATTTAGTTATTACTTTAGGGCTTTTAAGGACATCAAATAAAGTTTTAACTTTCACTTCTTTGATTGCAAATGAAGCACATTCATTAATATTATTTTTAAATGCGCTCACATTATTGAACAAATAAATATACATGCACCAATCAAGCCTTTAACTGGCTGAGATTGATTTAAGGTTTGACCTAAAGATTCAGCTTTACCCTCTAAGGACTCTACCTCAAAACACATCATATTTTTACTAAACTGAGAAAAGCTTGCATAAAATATGTCGTATTTTTTTGTGTTCATAAACCCAAAAAGGTGGACATTTCGATGATTGCATTGATCAAAATAACAAATATTTCACCATTTAACATTTTCGTCACCGGTAAAAACCAGCCTGGGATAAATTGGCTTATCACTGGACTGATTTGTTTTTAATAGGCACGGACCGGTATGATAACCTTAAGTAAAGTAAGTATAACATGTTTCACAGTATCATGCTATGATTACAAAAGTTTGAAAATAAGATGCACCAACAATTGTTCCTACTGTTTCTAAAATGATATTTATGCTTATGATATTACGCTATGAAAGCATTTATTTATTGACATTCCAACATTTGATACATGAACGATCTACCGGTTTCTTGCGGCTAATAGTATAATAGTCAGGGTGTGAATGTGTGTGTGAATGGGTGAATGACTAAACTGTAGTGTAAAGCACAAAAAAAAGCGCTATACAAGTACAAGCCATTTACCATTTACCATTTTGAGAGCAGTAAGATTTTAAAGAAAAATTGTGCTGCAGTCAAAAATAGTGAGATTGTAGCAGCCCCTTGTGGATGACATATGAAAAATGTGTTAAAAACATGCTACAACAATGAATAAAAACTTTTACAACCATACTAATGTTGTGTATGCTTTACAGCTACAGTTTGAACTGTGGATTCTTAAGTTTTAATTTGTATTCAAAGTCACATGTAACATGCAACCTATTGCAATAAATGGAAAACTAGCTATGCAGAATAAAGAAATTAATGTTTTTTTTTTTTTTTAAATCCAATAAAAAAACAAAGTACATTAAAGTCAACATCCAAGTGACCCCCTGGGTGAAATTTATTTGGTTTGTTTGTACTTTTTTCAGTCATGAACTTATGCCGTCTACTGTAGGATGTGTTGTTACAGACCATTCAACAATTCATACTAGCATAACCAGCTAATAGTAGCTAGTCAGACAGCCAGGCTATCCGCTCTGGCACTATCTGCAGTCAGCTGCTCTACAGGTTGCTGCTGCAACTTCCTAGCTATGGCATTGAGGTTACCTTAATGGGAGTGTTATTTGGCACTTCTCTAATTTTAACTCCATCACGATCCCAACAGCTGACATTATTTTAAGAAAAGAAAATGTGTGGGAGGGACCTATAGTGTGCCAAAACTGTGACACTTTCTGGCATCGCATTCTAGAATTCAAAAAATAAATAGATTTTCTGTCACATACACATATCCATACGTTCACATTGGAAATTAATCATAAATTGTAAGTTTTAACAGCCACGTGCACAGACATTTTCAGGGGCAGGTGCTCAAGCCAAAAAAACAAAAAAGGTCATCCCAAAATATATCCATCCATCTTCTGACCCGCTTAATCCCTCATGGGGTCGTGGGGTTTGCTGGTGCCTATCTCCAGCGTTCACTGGGCGAGAGGCGGGGTACATCCTGGACAGGTCGCCAGTCTGTCACAGGGCAACACAGAGACAAACAGGACAAACAACCATTCACGCACACACTCACACCTAAGGACAATTTAGAGAAGCCAATTAACCTAACAGTCATGTTTTTGGACTGTGGGAGGAAGCCGGAGTACCCGGAGAAAACCCACGCATGCACAGGGAGAACATGCAAACTCCATGCAGAAAGACCCAGGGTTGGATTTGAACCCAGAACTTTCTTGCTACAAGGCAACAGCGCTACCCACTGCACCACTGTGCAGCCAAACTATATTCATTAAATAAAAAACCCAGTGGGATATGTTTGACTTACATTTTTTTGTCTTAATAAAATCAATATACATCTAATCAAATGGGGTAATTCCAATGATTAAATTCAATAAATAAATAAATCTATATGCAGACAGAACAAGGCCATATTGTGAATGCTTTTTATTACTAATGTATTAATAAATCATCCAAAAATATTCTAACTTTAATATATAACTTTAAATTAATCAAAATTTGGTCCCAAATCAACACATTGAAAATAAAGCCTCTACTATTTTTATAATAGAGCTGAGGCTTTCTACGGGAGGAAAGAGAGCTGTATTGTTTAGGTAGCTACTTCACAGGAGCATCCTTCCCAGGGGCCATCTCTGACAAACGTCAGTAAACAGCACGACAAAACATAGAGGCTATGCATAGATGTTCTTTGTATGGAAAGGCTAGCGTTTGCAGGACGTGTGATGCCTAAATCACAGGGGGAGGGGTGCCCTAGTGGTGAGAATGCAGGGCGCTTGCAATCTGGAGAGGCTGCAAGGCTCTGGGTTCACATCCCACAGACTGCCACCCAGGGTCCCTGAGCAAGACCCTCAGGCCTGGGCTTTATACAGTGGCAGCCCAGTGTTCTCTAAGCGATGGCCTAAATTCAGAGGACAAATTTCATTGGAATGTATGTTGCAATGACAAATACATATATTTTATAATATTATTATTAAATGCCCCTCTCCCCCATTCTTTCTATAAAACGTAGGGCCAGAATAAATTTTTGCACCAAACCACGTGTGGGATGCCAAAACCCCAACATCACCTGTCGGTTTGACGGGTCAGGGGAGGTGTGGCGGCCGCAGTAGTGGTTAGTCAGTGTAGGAGGAGTGTTTGATTTGGGAGTAGCAAGACCTGTCAAATATTAAAAGACGCTTCAATGAAATTGATGGAAAGGGTAATTTTGTAACTCTACACAATCCTTGAGACTAGATTTCACAACAAAGATAGTAATGAAAGCATCAGCTATTTGTCATTGTCTTGGTTGATATCAAGTATAAATTAATGGGGAATAACGTATATGAAATTTGCAATTAAAATGTTATTAGGAATTGTGTCTAGGAGGTCTTTTGTATTATTTATGGAGCACCGTGCCTATTCCCATACCTTATCATTGTGAAAGGTCGCATAGTGATTTGCGAGAACCTCACAAAATATGAATCTACAGGCCTGCCTGTACAACAGTATTGAATTTTCATATTTATTATCATGGGGGTGGGCCTTCAAACCTCACTTATATTCCATGCATGTTTGCTTAATTTGATAATGAGAATGTTGGCTTGTTCAGCCTCAGGTTGCGGTTAAGCTCTGGGATCCTGTTGCAGAGAAAAAGCAGGCATTCGTGACAAAATGGCTCTAGTTACCCGTTTGCCTTGACAGCATCACAGAGGATTACGTTCCTGTTTGCCGTCTCATCTCACCGGGGCAGGCCTGTGTTGACAAATGTTGCTTTATTGCCTCTGTCTTTTTCAGGGTGCCGTGTTTAAAATAGCGAGAATAAGCAGGCTCTCTCAGTCATGTAATCCCCCGTTTTGTGAGTCATATTCGAGCAGTTTAGCGCTGACCAGTTGGGGATAGGAAAGCTGCCATTATGTCTGTCTTCCAACGCTGCCTGTTTGTGACACGGCATCAGTATGAGCTTCTTTCTTTGTTGATAGGCCTTTTCTCTGACTGTCAGACTCACTCCTGCCGGATGGTCCCGGGCAGGCTGCAGTTGGCTCTGAGCCAGCCTGAACAATCACACAACCTTTGTGCAGGCAGTATAAAAGCCCATTTGTCAGTAGTCTGAATTAGTGAAGGAGGGGGGGGGTTGTTTTGCAGATATACCTGCTGTGCTCTTGTCTGCGTTGGTGTCTAGCTGATTTGTTTGTGCATTTCTTTAGCTATTTGGGAGGTTACGGGCACAATCTATCATCCGAGCAAACAACAGAATAGACCCGGACAGCAAGATTCAAAGCTAATTATGGAAATCTGGTGAATTTAGATGCCAGGATTATCGAATCACCAATTAGAAGATTCTGGCCCATTTCCAATGTGAGCTTTTGTAAAGCTTTGAGGTCAAAAGCACAGAAGTAAAAAAACAGCTATAAAAGTTTTCTCTGCTCAATCTTCTAAGTATGACTTGACTTACTACATAAGTTGACTTGTTTCAATATGCTAAAAAGACAGGCTGACCTCTCCTAGACTGTGAACACCACTACCTGGTGAAGAAGGCCCAACAGACTTGACTTTCTACTCAGCTGCTAATAAACTTTTATAGTTACAATACTGCAAGAGTCCAGAAAAGGGCCAGACGTATTGCCACAGATCCCACCCAATGCACCATTTGTCCCACTTCCATCAGGTAAATTATTCAGGAACATTAAATAAAAAACTAAAAGTCTTAAAAACAGCTTATTTCCCAAAGCTGTGAGGGCAATCGCCCACTGCTGAGAATCTAATAAAGCACAAGCCTAGTTCATATACTGTTACATGTTACAAATATACTACTGGTTCCACAGATTCTTGATCCGATTTAGATTTATTTACAGTCTCTGACAACCTAGTGTCTTTTTGCACACTTTTAGTTTTTCATGAAGTGTTTGTTTGGACATCCATGCAAATTGCACATTTCTTTAACTTTAAGATTCACATTTTCACAACTTCTCCAGGAATGTTTGTCAGAAGGATAGACCAGGGATGGTCCACTGTTCTGTTGATTTTACTGACTTCTGGCTATACTACACAGCAGAGGAGACTGCTAAATAGGCAGATTGTGTCTTTTAAGCCAAAATACTCTTCTCTTGATGACTGAATTGAATGGGGGTGCATTGTTGGTGTCTTTGTTTTGGATTGCCATTCAGCTATTGTAAGCAGCTAGCAGGATGGTGATAGGGTCTTGGCACATCTCCATTAACACAGGGGGTGGAGATGACCTCCAAGTTGCTCCCACTTTTTTGTGTTCTTGAGAATAACTTTTCACAGTTTGGGTTGGTGTTATTAAAATACAAATGTTAGAAATAAATGTTTATTACAGCTCCATAATACAAAGCTAGTTTAGAAATCAAATCAAATATTGTGTCCTACATCTGTATATATTTCAACCCAGAGGTTTGCTGGTACCTAAGCTGAAACTAAATCCCAAACTTTCAGTGTCTTTAATTAAATATGTTATGTCAACAATTATTTATATCCAACAATTAGCTATCTTTGTTTGAAATCCAGCAAAAAACATTCTTAAAAATTGCTGATTAACTTTTTGCATGTTTCTCATCACATGAGTGATGAGTTTCAAGTGTTTGAGTTTGTAAGGCCTATATCCATCAACAAGAATAGACTCACCACTGCATTTCTTTCGTATCTCCGCCCTCTTCAGTTGCCGTAGCAACTACCATTTGTGTTCCTCGCTCTGATCGCTTTTAGATGTTCCGCAGGTTTAAAAAGTCTTTAGTTAAACAGCATTTTCCTATCATGCATGGAGTAATCTTCAAAAATCTCTTAAATTAATAACATTCATATCCATGATGGATTTTAGGAATATTATAAAGAATATAGTGAAAGTAGAATATCACTGTTTTTGTTGAGAATTCAGTCAAATCAAATTTTGATTAAATTTTTGTTGTGTGATTGTTTGTATTGTTAATGGTTGTGTTTCTGTTTTACATTGTTATTTTTACGACTGCAACCTTGGCCAGGTCTTCCACATAAATTAAGATTTTATTCTCAATGTGACTTCCAGGGTAAATAAAGATAAATAAATAAAATAACTTCAGCAACTGTAGTCCTAGTATAAGAAGGCATGAGAGCACATTTTTAAATATTTTATTTTAGCCTTCCTGATGTTCTCAATGATATTTGGGGTAGTGGAGATTTCACAATATCTGTGAGAGAGGAGTCGTTGAAAACCAATATTTTACTATTTGAAAAAACAAAAAAAAAAACAGTGGTTGTGGTACTTACACTTTGAAGGGGACATATCATGCAAAATCCACTTTTGTAGCCCTAAAATACATTTTACTGTTCTTGGACTCTACAAATGCAGAATAGTAGAATCTAGCCTGTCCAGAATCTGTTTAGATATCTTTATAATCTTTTTGGGTCAAATGTTTAAAGCCATTCATTTCTCTGTTCTTTATAATGTCTTTTATAATGTCTGTTCTTTATAATGTCAATTATCTCAAGGTATTTGCCGCAGACCCGCTAAACAAGGTCTTGGACTTCTGGCTTACCAATTTCCCGAATCCGCCATTTTTATTTTTCACTGCAATTTTGTAGTCCAAGCTCAAGGATGCCGAAGCTACAAGTGGATAAGTCTGAAATGTTCAGCTGTTGGGTGTATACACCTTCTCAGATTTAAAAAGACCGAACCAAAACAAGTTGCTCTCAGACACACTTTAGAAAAGGGGCAATGGAGGGGCTGTGGGGCACGAATAACAAGGAATTCAGACAAAGCCTTGCAGTTTCATTTTATATAGACCACAACTGAATGATTACAATGTGAAGAGGATGAATTGGAAATGATGATATGTCTCCTTTAAACTGTCTCTGGCATCTCATGGTAATGATTAGTGTGGTTAGTGCAGATATCATTTCTAAACATCAGTCTCAGTGTGTACTCTCCATACAACGCAGACCCCTACAATGAGTCCGAGATTTCCAACGAGCCGGCAACATTTTCAAATCCACCATTTTCCATGATAGACATTGTTTATAAGCACAAAAAGATAAAACATAACACCCTTCCTTTCTGCTGTCCATCCTTTCTGTTATGTGTTATGAAATGTCATAGAAAATAAAGTTTCCTCTTACATCGTTGCTCTTCCTCTAACCTAATTTCAAAACACTGCATTGAAGCTAGAAATAGCCCACTTTGATGAATGTCCGTCCATCAGGAACACTGTCCACACTAAGCAGTGTTATAGTCAGGGTGACCTGGTAGCGTTTAGCAGAGGGTAGCCATACTGAAACGCCGTTAGCATTGAAGCTCACTAAATGGAAAGAGGTCGGGTTGAGTTTCTGACCTACTGATCACCCTCAAAGAAATTTAGGGCTGAAAAGCGTCCAATCTTGCTCATCATCCCATGTTTGTTGCATCTCTAGTTATATATCCTAAAAACAAATTGTTATGCACTTTTTCTTTTTTCTTCACAGAAGGGGCAAGAAATACAGCGTTATTCTTCGATCGCAGCTTTCGGTTAGAGTTCATGCCTGCATTGGTAAGTAATAAACTCCTATCTAAACTGTTCGTACCGCACAGTTCGCTCTCTGCAACTGACGTTGGCGACCATCAGCAACAATATGAACTTTAATTACCTCTATTAGCAGCAGACTGCTTCCTTTACATCCTTTTTTGAACTTACACAGTGGCAGTTGTGGGACAAGGCCAGGAACCTTAATTTGAGTGACAATTAACAGCACTTCGACAACACACTAAAACAGAGCAGTGGCATGGGCCAGACAGAGTTTCTGTGTTCTGTGTTCTTTGAGTAATGTTAGGGAACCAGCACAAAGAGCTGAGTGGAAACACATGCAGACACGCACGCGCCGCGGTGGCATGTGCGCAGACACACGCGCGCCCAATCTGATTCAGATGTTGGCTTTCAGATTTCGGTTTAACCGCACCGACTTGCTTGTTCCACCTCTTTCTGGAAGTACACCGCTGATAAGTGGGTGCTATTTGCTTTGCTACCTTGTTTAATGTTGTTTTGTTGTGTAAAATGACTAAACTGGCTTTTAAAAAGTAATTAACTAGCCAAGTTTATTACTAATACATAATGTTTGTAGCAGTAGCAAAGGAAGGGGGATGATATTCTCTCTTGAACACTCACGCAGGCATCAAGCGTAAAAGAAAAGAAAAAAAAGCAAGATCTGCAAAGGTTATTAAGCTGCAGACTGTCAGATTTCACATTAGGTAAAATCCACCGACAGCTTTTATTTAAATTAGGTGAACATGATCTGAGTCAGGTTTTCGACTGGTGCTGAGGATGCAACAATTGAGTATTCTTTACTAAAATATGACAGCTGATCAAAGAATTAGTGACATGCACAGGAATTAATGGAGAGATCAGGTTCGCTTATGTGAATAACTCCAAGGCCTCTTTTAGTCTCATGGTTTAGATGCTAACTGTGTAACTGATGCTGTGAAGTTATTTTATATTAAAAGCCTGTTTTTTTTTTTAAAGAAAAAAGAAGATAGAAAGAAAAGCAAAGCTGTAATTGATAATCTTGTTAGAAGAGTCTCATTCGTTTCATAACAGCTCACAAGTACAATGTGGCTGTAGTTGTGAATTTTTGTCTGAAACCCCCTCCGGTGTGGCGGCCTTTGGCCCCCCTGCTGCGGCGTGGCTGAGCTTAGTGGAGCCTGGGGAGTGATAGACAGAATTGCTGCTCTTCTCTAAGTGGATGATGGCCCTCTTTCTCCCTAAGTTGACAGCCACCTGTTCCCCCTCTCTCTGATCCCCCCCTCGGTGGCTCTCTGTGTGGCTAGCTGATTTATTTGGTCTAGCTGAGGCGGTCACCGTTACTGTAACTCGTCCAGACGTTTGAGGCTAATTTTATCAGACTAGCAAGCTGACCTTTTGGCCCACTGAGCACATTATGCAGTGATTTTCCTGTTCCACCAAGGAGATAACATGTTCTTTCCAAGGTAAATGTCATGGGGTACTTTAGGTCGGACACTTGCTTTGCATTTGGGGACTCAGCACTAACACATATTTTCTGTTCCTGTTTTCTTTCGTTTAAAACTGAATAAAAGTGGAGAAAATAGTATATTTTGTGATGGCACTGGTGAAGTGAAGGCGCCTGAAGATTTGTTGAACTGAAAAGTTTTAACTTCATTTTAAATGCGTTCTCACTTATGACTTTGTGCAGCATTAGCACACCCACGTTGTTAAGATGTTTATCCCAGAAGCTCCCTCCTTGGACATGAGTAATGAGTCGGTTTCAACTGTGTTTACTCTAATCTGTGTCATCCAGCGCTAATCTGTGGAAAAGGCAGTGTATGGATTTCATGCTTTAATTAAGTGGTCCATCTTTTAGTGTATGTTTTATGGTTTTTGGGGTTTCTCGAGATTTACACAAAAACAGACCCAGCTTTCTGTTTGTCTGCCTGTGCATTTGTGTGTGCATGCACTATAGCCTGCACGAACCACAGCAGGGCCTAATCCCTATTTCCTTAATCATAGTCATTACCACTCACATGCATATGTCTCTGCAGGGGTAACAACAAAGTGGAAGGAAATGTCTCACCCAAGGAGCTAATGGTTTAGGAAACTGTAGATTACCCTTCTGCCATAATGCGTTGTTAAAATGACTAAATATGCCTCTTTGTATACTTAAAGGGCCTTTGAAATACAAAAGGAATGGTTGTGTATGGATGTTCTTTACTTACCTGACTCCGCCAGATAGATTTGCTCCACATATCCATCTGGAAACCTTCCATTGAAGTAATTTTGGGAAGGGGCGAAAATACTGGTTAGCTGATTGGCCTATGTTGGTGATAGACGGGCCAAATGAACCAATCAGATTTGTCGTCACTCGTAACAGAGCAACGACGAAAACACAACCACAAGCCAAGCTACTCTTGCTGCTGCAGGTAAAGGCTCGTTAGCTCAGCAAAGAAATACTCTGTAATTCCGATAAAACTTGCTCGATAGCCACGCTAACGCTAGTTTCATCGGCTGAAGCCGCCATGTTCTTTAGACTGAACTGACGCGCTTCCCGTTGCGTCACACCTCAACCCGCCTCAAAGCCAATGCTGATTGGACGTTCGTTTGGTGAACGGCTCCAAATTTTCTTTAACGGAGAGTAGCCAGACTGATCTGCGAGTGAAACCTTGAAAGCTCGCGAGATCAGGATGGTCTCACGAGGCTAGTTCTTTACAGCATATGGAGTAATTATTAATAAACAGGGGTCTGCAACATGTGGCTCCAGTGCCACAAGTGGCTCACACTTACTAACGTTGGCAAAAAATGATCAGTTTATGTTAGTAAAAAAAAAAATAATAATATTATATATAATATAATATAGTATAATATAATATAGTATAATATAATATAGTATAATATAATATAATATATATATATATATATATATATATATATATATATATATATATATATATATAAATATATAAATGTATACATACATAGTGCAAAGGATATCTATGCTATACGACAGAGGTATATATATATATATATATATATATATATATATATATATATATATATATATATATATATATATATATTTATATATATACCTCTGTCATTACGAAAGATGCTTTTTTGCATTACTGTCCACAAATATCAACATCCTATAGAGGAAAATGCATCAATCCTCTTTTTGCAAAAGATTATTTTTTTCTTTATTTTAAATCCTAAAGAATTAAATTAAATGGTGGCTCTTCAAAAATGATAATAAATTTTCTGCAGCAGATATTAATCAAAATTATAAGTTGCCTTTTTTAGAAAAAGCTCGCATAGGGCTGGGGAATATATGGAAATTTAATAATTTTTTTTTTAAAAGCAGGAGTCAAATGAGGATCGCTATCAGACTCCTTGAGAACAAGTCAAGTCTGAAAGAACTCTATAGCTATCTATGAACTGAAGTTGAGCTATTGTAATAGTTTTGCCGTTTTTGCTTTGTCTACATAATATTTTCATTTATTAACCTTAACTGGTGAGAGATTTATATTATTGTTTGGTCTTTGACTCTAGTGAAGTGGAAGATTGATTCCACCAAGATGTACTACAGAGTGCCACATGTAGGTAGTCATTCCTACATGTGGCAATTGGACTCAACAACTCCTCCCTTGTTGTTTAACACCTCTTATGGTGGGATCGATGCAATTCTTTTTTAAATATATATTTTTCAAATTAACTCTGACGATGTGATAAGTTAAACAGGCAAACCAACTGTGAAGTCCGTCTATGTTCAGCTAAACGTTGGCTGGTTTCGCACCAGCTGCAGGCTGAGTAAGTGAAGGCCACAGCAGTAGGACTTTAATCATTTAGCGTTCTTTTTTTGTTTGTGTTTTACCGACAGAATAACATCCAAATATTTGCACTCCTGTTTTCTTACCGCTTTTATCTTTTATTTAGAAAATCCTGGTATTTAAAAAAGACCCGCTAAACAAGGTCTTGGACTTCTGGCTTACCAATTTCCCGAATCCGCCATTTTTATTTTTCACTGCAATTTTGTAGTCCAAGCTCAAGGATGCCGAAGCTACAAGTGGATAAGTCTGAAATGTTCAGCTGTTGGGTGTATACACCTTCTCAGATTTAAAAAGACCGAACCAAAACAAGTTGCTCTCAGACACACTTTAGAAAAGGGGCAATGGAGGGGCTGTGGGGCACGAATAACAAGGAATTCAGACAAAGCCTTGCAGTTTCATTTTATATAGACCACAACTGAATGATTACAATGTGACTTGAGAACAAGTCAAGTCTGAAAGAACTCTATAGCTATCTATGAACTGAAGTTGAGCTATTGTAATAGTTTTTGCTTTGTCTACATAATATTTTCATTTATTAACCTTAACTGGTGAGAGATTTATATTATTGTTTGGTCTTTGACTCTAGTGAAGTGGAAGATTGATTCCACCAAGATGTACTACAGAGTGCCACATGTAGGTAGTCATTCCTACATGTGGCAATTGGACTCAACAACTCCTCCCTTGTTGTTTAACACCTCTTATGGTGGGATCGATGCAATTCTTTTTTAAATATATATTTTTCAAATTAACTCTGACGATGTGATAAGTTAAACAGGCAAACCAACTGTGAAGTCCGTCTATGTTCAGCTAAACGTTGGCTGGTTTCGCACCAGCTGCAGGCTGAGTAAGTGAAGGCCACAGCAGTAGGACTTTAATCATTTAGCGTTCTTTTTTTGTTTGTGTTTTACCGACAGAATAACATCCAAATATTTGCACTCCTGTTTTCTTACCGCTTTTATCTTTTATTTAGAAAATCCTGGTATTTAGAAGAAAAAAAAAGAATAAGTCCAACATATACAAGACTCAAACAAAACCAAGAGAAAATTACTTCGAAATTGTGGTCTCGAGATTGGTCTTGAGGATAAAGACTGGTCTTCAGTACCACAACACTACCCTCCAGTGAGGCTTCATTTTCGCCAAAATCAGTGTTTTAAAATGTGACTAAATGGGTTGCATTGTTCTTTAATAAAAAAAAAACAAGGGAAATTACCATTAGCTGATGTGGTTTTCTCATTGGGTAAGCAGAACTGGTGATGGTTTGGTCTCTGTTTATATTTACATGGCCAGCCCAGCGGCTGATAGTTTGGAGAAATGAACTCATCTTATACCATTCTGCATGTTAGCCTTGGCCACAGCCTGTTTATATTGTCAGGCTGTAATTATTGTCAGCGCACTAGATGTGGTACGAAGAGTCTGATTAAAGCAGTCCTGTGCTTATTTTTGTATTGTCCCTAAATACAATTTGGCCTCCTCTTGGCTTTAGTACTGTCTCTGGGACTGTATGAGAGGGGGAATAGAGGGACAGTTAAGGCGGCAGACTATTGTTTGGTTCCCGTAATGTCTAAATTTAAATACAAAGTGATAAATTAAGTATGTCCTCCATAATCACAGTCAGAGAGATCAAATTCTTATGTGGGACATGTATCAGTTTTATTGAGAAATGCTCCTTAAGCCCCAGTAAAGTTTTTTACTGTCATCTTACTGATTTTACAAGAAGCCACAGTAAATTAGTCAGACATCAAAGTTTACCCACATAGTACAACCTCATTTTTCACATCACATGCTTTTTATTCTTTAAAGTAAAAAAGAAAAAAAAAAGAAAGTGAATTAAAAACTTAAATCTAAAGATCTCCCTCACCAATAACTTGTTTATCTACCATAATTATGCTGATCCCATCTGAGGGGTGGTATCTTAGATCAGAGATGACAAATTTTCGGTGTATTGTCTGGCTTGTCTTTTACAGCCTCTCATAATGCTGGCTTGGATACATTGTGACCACTGCAGACTAGTGTTATTCTTTCATGCTATCATTTTCAAATTGGTAGTTTTGAGCTTGATGAAAAGCTTGTGGTTGCTAAAATGGATGTTTTTATTCAGTGATGAAAAAAAAAATGGTTGCTGGCACTTAACAACTAACACCTGACACTGATATAGACCACTGACTTTGGATGTTTCAGTTTATGTTTAATCAATGTCATATATACCATTTGGGACATTGACACATTGATTTAGGATATGCTCATTTGTCATTCAGCCACAGTGCACCACGCACATCGCTGGATTTATGGTAAACCACCTGCACTGTCATTGGTGTAAACACAATTTCTGTATTTCACCTAGTACATAATTTGGAATCAGCATTTGATTCAGGATTTTTGAAGAAACAAAATATTTAATTATAGATCACATTGAATGTAAAGGTGGCCAGATGGGTCTTGGAGACTAACAAATACAAAATAATAACTCTGCTGAACTGTGCTTATTTAAAGTAAAGCTGCCGCGAAAAGCTTTGTACTGTGAATATACAGCGCCTTGAAAAGGTTTTAGTGAGATTTGGGTCTGTGCTTTTACTGAGGCATTCTCACACATGAACCAGCTTTGATCTAAACAATTCTAGCATAGCTCTGATTCTATGTTTAGAGCTCTTCCGCTGTGAAAAGGTGAACCTCAAGCCCATTGTAAAGTCTTTTGAAGCCTTTAACAGGCTATTCCAACATTGCCTTGGATTTAGTTCCATCCCATTAACTCTGATCAGCTTCCAAATCCCCAATGGAGAACAGTTTTCCCTTAGGACGATTCTGCCATCACCATGTTTCATATTGGGGATGGTGTATTTACATGTATGCCAAAAAATTAAAACGTTATTGCATCTGACCAGTGCACCCTCTTCCACTTGCTCTGTCCTCTACGCTGTTTGTTGCAAACTGGTAACTAGAAGGGTAAGGCGCCTTAACTCAGTTAACGTCAAGCAATATGCCCCTATTGTTTTCCAATAAAAACACAAGTCTGCTTACCAACTTTCCTTCCAGAAGACATACCAAGCACTTGCCTACCTGCTTCCCTGATATCATTGGCTGTAGTTGTCCAGTCATCTGAAAGCACCTCCTAGCCACCCAGTAACCTTGCCTGCAGGATGAATTCTTGTGGTATTTGTGCGTTCACAAACACACGAGATTCCATCTTGTACCGCTCCGGCTTCAACCGTTTGTGTCCGAACCAAAATCATTTCGGGCCAATCATGTTGTGGTATTGTGGTGTAAGGCGGGACATACCACTGTGATGAAAGCAAGAGCTGATGTGCCCACAGCTGAATCAACATAAACAATGGCAGTGCAGGAGGATGCTTGTTTACATTTTAATTTGATACCGTGATTGGCTAAAGCCAACCTCTGGTAGGCGGGCACTAGGTGTTGCTTTGGCCAATCAGCTTAGAGAGTTCTACTGAATGTCCATCCTTTCCCCAAATTGATTTGATACTCCTGGAATCTATTTGGAGAAAGACTCCTCCATGAAAGCCAGAGCAAACAACTTTCTTCCTTTTTCAGTTTCCACCACTTTGTCCACTTCATCTTCCTCACCATCACAGTCATTCTACACACCACCATCTTGTGCTGTCTGGCAACACTCTCACTAACACTACCTTTCAGTCAGAGTTCCCTCAGGTCACATTGTCTACTTTACACAATAAGCATTCCACCTGTGTGCTCCTGCCTCAGCTCTCATAAGCCACTCTGTGTTCCTGCCTCTTCTGGATAAAAAGTATTCAGTATAGCCATTTGCATCATCCTTGCAAAGTCCACTAGCATCTTCTGTCCTTCTGCGTTCCAGTTGTGGATATCACACTTGCCCATCCCTTCCTCATCACCTGTATTACCAACTCCAACATGTTCATTGAAATATGTATCAAGCACCACTCTCTTATCTCTGGGGATACTCAGCATCACTTAATCTTCTTCACACCAGAATTTCTTCACTTCCCATCGACACCAGCTAGCCTTGCTACATTTTCATTTAGTCTGTTGAATGCACTGTATGTCCACCTTACTCATCTGCATCATGGCAGCCAACTCTTTAGCTTTTTACTGTCATAGTCCCAACATTCAAAGTCCCCACTCTCAGTCCTAAATTCTGGCTTTTCCTCTTCTCTCACTGCCTACTGACAGATCTTCTTACTCCTCTTCTTCTGTGCTGACCAACAAAAGCCCATTTTCCTCCGGTACCCTGTCGGCCACTAGCAATAGTGGTGGCTGGTGTTAACCCGAGCCTCAACCGATCTGGTAGGGAGATCATGTTATTGACTCGCATGGTCATTTTTGCAAAAGATTTATGCCGCATGCCCTTCCTGACCTAACCCTCTGTATTTATTCTGGCTTGGAACGAGCTCAAAATAGGTGTGCCCCCCTTTGAGGCTTAATTTATAAATATATAAATAGGGGAGTAATTTTTTTTAAAATCTGTATATATACAGTGTTTTTACAGAAGAGGAAGACATATCAGGATTGGTGCAATTATGTAAAGCATTGACATGGGCACCCTCCGGTCTAAACCGGTGATTGGCTGATAGGTCGAGGTCAGCACTGTGAGCTGGGTTAGCTTCTGCTGGAAGATGTCTGGGTTAATAGCATTGAAGGCCAAGCTGAAGTCCATAAACAGCATCCTGGCATATATCCCTGGGTGGTCATGGTGATGCAGGATCAGATTTAGTCCCAGGTTGACTGCATCCTCTGCTGACCTAGGTCGTGAAACTTCATTGGAGTGGTGTGCACTGTTAAAATTTTCAAGAATAATGATAATGGCGTTTGGGCGTTTTTTGCTCCTCATCTGTTTTATCAGCTCAGCGTACTTTTTTTTTTTAAGCCTCTGATATGCAGGCTTTTGATGGGATGTATACGCCGGCCAGAACAAACGAGGAGAACTCCCTAGATCAGCAAAAAGGTTTGCAGTCTACAAAGAAATGACTCCAGGTGAGGACTACATGTCTTCTGTAACACTGTGAGATCATTACTGCAACCTTCGTTTATGTAAAGCAGACTCTGCCTCCTCTCTTTTTTCCCCCCCGAGGGCTCCGCTCTGTGGTCTGCACACAACAGCAGGAAGCCTGGCATCTGTAGTTTGCAGTCCTGGGTGTGCTCTCCAAGCAAGGTTTTGTTGGAACAAAGAGTGGCAGATCCACAGAAGTCAGAGTTTTTAGAGATGAGAATTAGCGCTCATCTCCATTTTATTACCCAGGGAGCAGACGTTGGCCTAAACTTCAAGAGCAAGCCTGCCCAGCAAATTTCATAGCGACACACTGTGTTGTCAACCAGGATCTACGTGAAGTTAGGGTAGATGAAAATTGGAGGAAAACTTGCCTATGTTTAGGAGTTCCTCTCTAGTGAACGTGATCACAGAATGGTGGCAGAGAGCAGAACAAACCCGCGAGGTGCAGATGCTGCCACCTGAGGTCCTATCTTATGTCATAGTAAGGGGCTCTGAATACGAATGCATAGCACACACTTCTGCTTTTTTCTTGCTCCAGCTGTTGGATGGAAAAGATTCGAGTTACATGAATATTTTACAAAGCATCGTACAGTGACAGACGGGAGAGAAATAAAATACCACAGCTGAAACTGAATTGTCAACAGTTTTCCAGTTCATGCACAAGCCATTGTTAAGCACCCCAGTGCAGGTAATTGTTAAGTCAGAAATAACTATTCAGGGCGCCTACCAGACAACGCATAAATATTTAGGAATATATTTTCTGTTTTTGTTCATTATCAAAAGCTGCTGTGAATAACATTGGTAATAGTGGCTAATAATATCCATCATGATAAGTTATGAGTGATATGCTACAAGACTTGTGTAGATAAAGTAAAAAATGTTGCTACATGCATGCTCAGTATGAGGGATTGCTGCAGATCATTGTTGCTCCAATGCTGCTTGTCAAGACTCGATGCAATCTGCTAGGTTTCTGTAGAAAGGAAACCTTTTGACCAATCTGTGTGATTTCATTGAATTTGACTTTGTAAAGTGCCTTGAGATGACATGTTGTGAATTGGTGCTATATCAGTAAACTTTTATGGAATTGAAACAAGCCATGAGCTTTTACAACAAAGCAATCAAGCCTTTGATGGATGCCATTAGAAAGAACCGCTGAGTTAATGTGCAGATCCTCCTAAAAAGGTTGTTTCATTCAACTGCTGAAGACTATGGGTGTTCCAGTCATTAAAATAATGAGAGCCATTCTTTTAGGGCTGGACAATATACAAAAAAAACATTGATAAAATAGAAACCATACTGATCTATTTCAATAATTATCAACCACTTCAAAACATATATTTTAAGTTCATCCCTTAAAATATTATGCTGCTGCTTAGTGACCTATTTTTAGAAACAGAGCTCACAAACACTGAATTCAAACTTAACCCTTTATTCAGCCAACTTTTGACCAAAACTACAAGTTTTTAAAAAAGAAAAAAGAGCATGTGCTCTCTGAACCCTTTGAAGGAGGCAGAACTTGGGGACGGAGCGTTCCTAGGTCTGTGTTTGTGATTGGTTGGGAGGGTGTAATATCAACCTACACACTGCAAAAACAGATCTAAAAATAAGTAAAACGTTCTTAAAATTAGTGTAATTATCCTTGATTTGAGTAGGTAAATAAGACTATTTGCCAATGGAATGAGTATTTTGACCCCTAAAATAAGATATTTAGACATCCTGCACTTGAAATAAGGTGATGAAGATGAATTGTTCCTATTTTAAGTGCAAACATCTTTTTCCATTGGCAAATCATCTTATTTACCTGCTCAAATCAAGGACAAATACATTCATTTTAAAGAATATTTTACTTATTTCTAGTTCCGTTTTTGCAGTGCATGGCTAAAATGCGTAAGGAAGGAAAACTTTTATTCTATTTTACTTTTTATTGATCCTTTTTTTTCTATCATCGATATACGTTGATCTATCGATATATATTGTTAATGAATTATCGTCCATATCGTATCATATTTGCATTGTAGCTTTGACAAACTTAAGCTATGAATCTGTCTTTTTAGAGTGAATTCAAGAGATAAGATAAGATAAGATAGGCTTTATTGATCTCACATTGGAGAAATTCACATGTCACATCAGCTCAGTAATCAGTAATCATAGGAAGAAGGTGTCAAGTAGGACAAGGTGCATTATATATATATACAGTGTGTCCTCGTTATACCATGGATCAAAAAGAGTAGGTAAGAAAAAGAAAAAAAAGAAAAATACAAAAAGAAATAAGGCAGAGGATGTCTTATGTACATTCACGGTGACTTATACGCGTGTGTATTGACATATAGTCGGGTGTAGTAGCAGCAGAAGTCACTTCTTTCAGGATTATTGCACAGTGTATTAAATACTGGCACTATAAACTGAAGTCACGGTAAAAGCAACAATTTCTGTGTCTGGGAGGGCTGGAGATGAGGAGAATAATTAAAAACATTCAAGTCCCATGGCACCCATGGGACACAGTGGAAGATCAAGTGGCCCAGACTCTCATCTCTTTACTTCGCCTCAAAGAGAGCCTAAAATAGGATGACAGACTTAGAGTCACTCCTGGAGGCCAACCTAAACAACAATGTGGCAAAGAGGAGAAATCTGAAGAAGCAAAAAAAGGAAAAGTGGGTGGACCGGATCTTGCCTTTTCTCCACAAAACCAGATTGTGCGAGGGTTTGATGGTATCACTCGTCTCACACTTTGTCGCACTTGGCTTTTGTATACGTTCTCAGTTTGCAACCATATGTAGTGAGATAACATTTCTGAGGTTAACATGTCATTTAGGTGCGGTAGAGTGTTTTCCTTGTATTTCGTCCCTGTGCCGTTTCTTTCTGTTTTTTTGTCTGCTCGTATGATTAGGACTGATTGCTGGCTCATGCAAACTTGTACACAGCTGTAACATTAATTCATACAAGCACACTCATTCCCACATTCTCTTGCACACGCTCCAAAGGCATGCACACATTAAGAAGCCATCTGTTTCCAGTTGGAAGGCCCCTCAGTGCTACTACTCGCCCATCCAGGAAAGAAGAGAGCTGTCTACTTTTTCATCTGTGGGGGATTTTTTTTCTCTCCTCCCTTTCTTGTCGTGTTTACAAGATTGAGGGAAAAGGGCGAATGTGGGGTTTTGACCGGAGGACTAGAATCGCGTCTCTGCATAGCGAGAGATGCGTTGTGGGGCTTTTAACAGCAGAAAATTATATTTATCTCGCAGCTTTATTTCTGACAACTACACAAACACCTGTCGGAAAACAACGGCGCGTATTTCCTTTTGAAAGCGTCCCCATCAGGAGAGCATAAAGAGGGAGTTCATGTGAACCAGACCACCCTGAGGTTCACCACCGCTCTTTTAGTTTTGCGGCGGATCGCGCTGAAACGGGCAGGTGTGTAACATCCGCGACCACAGACGCTAAACATCTGACTGCTGGCGGGGGAGGATGATTTGGAAAGAGTCGGAGTTTGTTTTTCCGTAAACCAATATTTATTTGTTGAATGCGCAGACATGTTTACCCGTCTGCGCAGGGATTTGAGAGGTTTCAGAGCGGAGGTTTGAGTTGCCTCTGGTCAGCTTGTGTTGTCTTCTCTTCATGTCACTAATGGATAAAGGATGTGAGGAGCACATTAGAAACCCTGGCACATATTTCTCTGGGTTGTAACTTTAATCATCAGCTAGAAGCCAGCACTGTTAAAACCTGAGATGAACGGATACGAGTGTTGTGGCCTGATTCCTGATCTTTTCTGCTAATGTTTGGACCTGCCAATACTGGTTGTAGCTGAATTTAAGAACAGCAAATAAATGCTTTTTATGCTAGTCTTCCTCGCTTGAGCGTCCAATTTTTACACAAGGACCAGAGGCAAGGTCATCTTGCTCGTGTGAAAGATCAGTCACTGTAAAATAAAGCATATTTATAATTACTGCACTGGGCGAGGCTATTAAAGCGGCAGTGTCGGTGTATATTCCCTAGAGAATGTAACTCCTCACTTCAGCTGTGTGATTTCCAAAGAGCCGCCGCAAAATTCAGCATTTTTCATGACAGACAGAGCTTACGAGCTTAAAAAGTTAAAACAGGACCCGTTGCCATAGTCTGTTGAGTCTTCCTGTTATCTGCCTCCCTCTTGCTCTCTCGCAGTCCTGAATGAACCACAGAAAACATATTGCTAAAAAAGGATTTCCTCTTAAATACCTTCTTACACCTTCTGAGCTTTATCTGACTTCATCTTTAAACACCAGTGCGCGTGTTCACAAAGAGTCCTACGACTAAAAGTAACTCTTAGCGACGTCATTTCAGGAAAAATCTTTGAATTTCCTGAATTCTAAGGTTTTTCTTAGAATTTTACATTTGGTAAGATAAAGGTTATTCACAAAGCATCTTAAGCCTTAAGAGAGCTCCTAAACTGAAAAAAAAAATGTTAGGAGTACTGGTGACGTCTTTAACGAGCCTAAGAGTGTCTTAAGCAGGGAAGATGGTGAAAATAGTGGAGGGACACTTAAAAATTATAAAATACATACATTTGTTCTTTTTAGGCTCTTTTATCTGTAGTTACACAGGAACCTTTGTGCACATGAGAACTCAAAAGAGTAAATAGCACAACAACAAAAAACAGTAGTTGTGTATGTAGTTTGTCTAGTTTCAAAGTCAGTGGAGTTTTGCAACTCCTCCAGGTCATAAATGCAGCTTCTTTTCCCTCTTTCTGCCGTTACATGCAACTGACTGACAGCTTAGACAGGTTAGAGCGTTAAGGGAGAGCTTTTCTTCAACCCTTTTTATGGTACGTCTTTAAAACGGTTTTAAAAAACAGAAAATGGTGTGGCAGAGTTGTTAATTGTTTTTTAAACCGGTTTTCAAAATTTCCTAATGAACCTTAAAACTATTATCTTTATTTTAAAGCGTCTGCCAGCATATCATCAGTGAACCTTCACATGGCGTCTAGTTTATGATCTTTGTCATATCTGGAATTTCACTTTGGGATTATAATATATGGGAAAGAAGAGTGCCAGCACTGCCTTTAAAATGCCTGACCTTTAACTCTGTGGCCCACTGGCTTTCAGCCAAATCCCCGTGTGCCATGGAATCCATCAGACATCCTCCCACCCGTGTCATGCTGGCTCCTTTTCGCTTCTTCGGCTTTGATGTGGCTGTCTTTGTAAGGAAACATCTCTTTTCCTCTGTAGCTACAGAAAATGAGAAATACACACAAGAACCGCGACACTTCACGTTTTCTTTTTTTTTTTTTTTTTTGTCACAACACCGACTGTCACTCATGCACTATAGTATGAATCTGGCTTATTTTTTCTTCTCCTCACCTTGGATCAAGTAGTGTTGCCACAGCTGGATGGCTCTGAATCATTTACCATTACTGTTTTCCTATAATGGGGGATTTATTGGATTTCTGTTACATTCATGTGCCGTGATGGATTTAGTATTCGAGCTGCCTTCAGCTGAAAAAACACGGATTGATGTGTTTTGTTTGAGCATTAGTTTGAAAGGATGTCAATTGTTGCACTGAAATTATGCTTGAAAACTGGTTGAGGTTTGTTGACCCCTTTGGATAGATCAACACCAGTATGGCAGAATAATTTAGTGGCCCTCAATTTTTTTTTTTTTTTTTTGCTTCTCTAGCTGTCAGGTTCTTGATACTGGTGGTTTTGTGTCCCTTTATTTATCCTGGGGTAGTTTCTGACATACCAGATGATGTGATCAGATCAGTGACAATTGCATTTCATCCATCCATCTATCGACTGTCGCAATAAGCACAATTAATTCCTCATCAGTGATCTCGGTATACATGCATTGTTGAGACCGGGAGCTCATGAAAAGCTACACATATACTTCAAAGACATGACAGGGCTAGATTTTCCACAAAATCTCATTTATGTTGTGTGTTAGCAGCCTTAGTATTTGATCTGCTGATTACAGATGAGAGCCTGTCAAGGGGAAATAACTTGGTTCCAATCTTCAGCCAATTGACCAGTTTTGATAACAAAAATAAAAATAAAACAGTAGATATCAGGGGATATGCATATGTACCTAATCTTATAAGTATAAGTTACACTAAAACAGAATCTTTCCAACACAGCAAACAGGTCTCTTTGAACACTGCATTCCTAATATTTATTTTTCTATCTATTAAAAGTGTACCTTTTGACATTTTTGCATCTTGTAGATCACAGCCTCCATTTTTTTATCTCTATCTGAGTCCCTCAATGGGATCTGCCGCTGAGCACCTGCAGTTTCCAGTGTTTCACCTTGTGCTGCTGTAATTGGCTGCAGCCCAACAGAATTTCAGGCCCAGTAATCTTGAGTTATTTGGCAGAGGCGGGCGGTATGTGACGATCTGTGGTGATGAGTTAATGATTTATGCACCGTCACCTCACGTCCTGGTTCACAGCAATGTAGCCACCCACAGAGGAGGTATGATTCAAATCTGTGAAACGATGATGGGTATTGTAAACCTTCTCGTGATCCGTGTAAATATTAGCCGCTCTGTCAGGTATCTGTTTCTATTTATCGTCTTCAAACATCTTCAAGGCCGAAATCACGACTTCAGCTGGTATTTTTTTAGAGCCAATCTAAGCTCAGAGGGAGACTGGTGGTGGAGTAGGAAATGCTTAGATTGTTGAGCCTTCAATGAAACATATAATCCTTCTGACTTTGAAGCCTACAACAAGCCATTTTCTACCCAATTTAGGCAGCGAAATGAACTGAAGGAGGAATTTCTATTCTAAGAAATGAAAGAAAATAATTTAGATATGTATAATGAAACAATTGCAGGCAGCAAATAATTTGAGGTTGAACTGATAAAAGACCCCATCGTTTAGTAGTTGAGTCATGTTTTCAGCAGATTTTGGGAAACTGGAGAAACCAGAGTGCATTTTTCCGTCGCTGGAAAGCATTAAACACTCTTCTCACCTCCATCCAAAACAATGTGGGGGTGATTGAAGGGTCCAGTTGAAAGAGCTCAAGCACCAGCATAAACTCCTCTTTCGGGCCCACCCATGGCACTCAAAGGGATTGCTTTTAGCAGGAGAAGACAACCTTTGTTAAATCATTTAAAACAGATGAACAGAGCCTAGACAGAGAAGATGGAAAAAGAGAAAAGCAACAATATCGTGTGTAAGTGTGAGCCAAAAGGCCACTTTATCATTAAAAGCATGTTGGGCAGTCGGGATTGTTCCATTGAGGCAACAGGTTTTGAGAGACAGAGCTGGCCAAGGCTTTTCTGTGATATCCGCATTCTCACACAGAATGTAGATGTCACAACTTCAGATGTGGTTCTCGAGAATGAATGAAAACTAATTATAAGTTAAAACTTTAAATTGTAACATATTTTAACTAAATAAATGTAATAGATTTAGAAATAAAAAGCAATTTCTTCATATCTTCTTAACAATCATAATTCGGTGCTCCAACGTTGACGAGTTTTGCTGCTTGTGTCTGTCCTGCAGCTTTATTTCATGCTCTACGTCTCTGTTTACAAACAGACATCAGTGGCTAATTACAAATTTATGAAGGTGGCTTCTAAGCACGGCCAATTAAAACAGACCCCTTGTTAGTATGGGAACGCTATACCCAGTTTAATATTCTATTATTTATTTATATCTCCACAATCTGTTATTTACATTTATTGTGTACAGTTGCATACATATTCACCCATATGCTATTGATTGGACAAGAAAAATAAATAAATGCAGTCGCATATGCATTTTGTGCACTTTTGTAAACTGTCAAAAATCACCCTTGCCACACCCCTGCCTGTCATATTCAGTTGCACATTCATTTAATCTGAGAATATCATTTTTAATAGCTGTACTGTATTGTTTCCTTTGTTGCAAACTTATCCTTTACCTGAATTTCACAACTGTTGGACAGTAAAGGATTATTCTATCCTGTTTTAGGCACTTATTTTAACAGCTTAGAGATAAGGGAGATCGTTTGCAGTTAACATAAACTGAGATTTCATCCCCAAAGCATCTGTCTTAATGTAAGCAAAACATCTGGACCAGTATACATCTGCAGTGAGGGTAAAAAGGGCCTTTTTTGCTTTTGCTTGGTCTTAGGAGTGAAAATCTCGATTGATGCAAACCATAAGTAATGTTGTCCGAAGCTTTGAGGACAGCGAGTTGTGTTTACATGGTTGTTGTGGTTAGAGCTGTGTAAAGTTAAGTCTGATCTTTCAGCGAATCTGTCAGACAATGTGGTGATTCATTCAGATGTATTCCTATGGGCTGTGTAGTGGTTTCCTTAGCGGTCACTTAAGGATCATTAAACACACAAAGGACAAAAATGTTTTGCTTACACGTTTTGTTTAGAAGATAAAAGCCAAAGTATAGGCCTTTAATCTCTGTGGTTGGAAATATTTAAAAAATCTGAAAATCTGTTCCTCTCTCTTGCCTTATGGTATTCAATGACATCAGAGACTGTTTCCTGAATGTCCTGGTACAAATGCCTTTTGTATTAGTGAGGATCTATCTAGCTCAAAGAGACAGTGGGGGGTTTCATTCAGAAATTTGAAAAAGAAATAATCTCACATTGAGCACAAAGAAAATAATAGCTGGCACTTTTATTCAAGCAATGCCTTACAAAACTGTCCATGGAAACTTTTCACATTTCCTTTTTCCTAACACCCCTAAATAGAATTCAGTGCAACCACCTGCTTTAAGAAGTCCCATCAAATGTAAGAAATACTCCATATTTGTGTAAATTTACCTCAATATGACCTCTGTTGGGTGAAGGTCTCAGGAGTTTCTTGAGGAATAGCAAACAAACCGCGCCATGGAGAACAGGGAACACTGCATACAGGCGAGGGTAATGTCTCAGAGACGTTTAAAGTCGAGTGAGGTTGCAGAATAATGTCTTAATGTTTGAATATGTCACGTGGCACTGTTTAATCCATCAATGGAAAGATTTTGGCACACTTGCAAACCTACCAAGACATGCCCATCGACCTAAACCGTGGAAGGAGAGCATTGATCGGGGAAGCAATGGTAACTCTGCAGGAGCTGCAGGGATCCACGGTTCGGGTTAAAGAATCCGTCAGCAGGTAAAAAATAGTAGTCATGCAATCAACTAGTTTGGTCACTGTTGAAGAGTGTCAAAAAGAATGCCATTGTTGAAAGAAACCTATCAAGAAGCCCTGTTTGCTTCAAGCAAACATGTGGAGCAAGGTGCTCTAGTTAGATGAGACCAAAAATGAACTTTTTGGCCTAAGTGTTTTTAGTAAAAACAAAAAAAAAAAAGACTGATGTTTCACTCTTGTTACTTGCTTTGCTAACAGCTGCGAGAAGCTTTCAGCGCGTCTTTTTCTTAATCTCCCTTCATGGAACCAAAGTATCGGTTTTCTGTTTCAGAAAGATTTCCCAGACAAAATAAATTTGATTCCTTGTCACGCCTGTCTTTAGTCCATTTTGCACATAGCAATGCATTGATCGTAGCGTGGAAATTTTAAGGCTACAGCAGATTCAGCTCTTTCAAGCTCCAGACATGCCTAGGCTACCTGAAATGACTCTGAAGGAGATCCCCACCGCTGCCATATGCTGCCATCTGAAACCTCTATGTCTCAGCATTTAGAGGAAGTTAAACCTGAACCTGCCAACCAGTCATGCGCTGCTGCCAAGGCTTGTCCAGAGCAAGACGCTCTTATGTAACTCAGCTGGAATGAACACAACTGGTGTCTTCTTCAAATTTGGAAGGAAAATGAGTTAGACTGAAAGAGAAGGCCTCAGCACACGGGGCTTTGCAGAAGTCCTCAACCACTCTTCATTTCTGTAAGGTTTGTTTCCACATTTCCAGACTTAATCTTTCAAACTTGTGTTTCTTTGAAAATTAGCACTCCTGGATTCTGGAAGGTATTTTGTCCATCACCACTTTTTTAGTCTTCAGCGCAGCAACTGTACCAGACCAATTCCAGAGGAATGTTTTTTGTTGAAGCGTTTTGACGGTCAGTGATGGGAAAAGACAACTTTCCCCGAGTACAAACACTGGTACTACAAGCACAAAAAAAAACTCAAAGAAAGACTGTTTTAAAACTTACAGTGCTGTAAGAAAAAGTATCTAATTCCTTTCGCGCATTTTCTCTTTTTGCATTTTTGACAGACTTAGACTCTTGAGATCATCAAACAGATTTTAATATCAAAGATAACCGAGCAAAATACAAAACGTGGTTAAATTATTTGAGTTGTTAAAAAGAGAAAACCCATCAAGTGTTTGCAATAACTGGCACTAAGTCTCTTACTTCACTGAGAAGAAAGTTTCGTACCCTTAAGATGTTCTTCCAAAGGGTTTTCGAGCTTGAATGGCCTGTTTATGGTCATGCCACAACATCCCGACAGCTGAAAGACTTTGAATAGGCCAATCCAAAGCTCTCATGTTGTTTCTTATTTGACCCACTAAGAGGTGGAGTTACTGGTTTGCTCTTTTTGCTCGGCAGTGGTTTTTATCTTGGAACTCAAATGCTGTTTTTGTCTCTCATTGACAAATCATGAGCACTAAGCTTATGTGAGCATTGCTTCGGATGTTGTTCTGGGCTCTTTTCTCACCTCCTGGATTAGTTGTCAGTGCACTCTTGGAGTGATTGTGGTAGGCCGGCTTCTGCTATAAAGGTTCCTCCCTGGCTTAACACAGGCCATTTATGATTTGATAAAGTCATTTTTTTTTTTACATAGGGCCAGATAGGATTTGATTGAATGAAATTAAATCCTCATTTGAAACTAAATTTTGTATTTACTCTTGTTATCTTGGTCCAATCATTTGAAACAAAGGTATGTGAAGCCACTGCAATAGGGCAGAGGTCTGCAGCATCCTGACACCCCAGGATGCCGCAGACCTCTGCCCTATCGTGTCATTTTCCCTTTCTTTCTTCCAGTCTGTGATTTTTCCAGGTTCCAGATTTAAAGGCAGAATTACTGTAGATTCAATGCATCAAAATATAATTGTGAACTTAGGAACATATATTTTCAAAAATATTTAAGAGGACTTTAACGTGAAAAATGGGTATAATACCCATTTAAAATAGAGAAAGAAAACAAAAGATGGGGAAGTCTCATTGCCTTTACTTCCATGTCAAGCAACAGTAGACCTTCCACTTGTGACAGCAGAAAGACTTTCTGTGGTATAACCCTGAATAACTTCTGACCCACCTGGAGTTTCCCATTATAGGAGCTCTGTAGGATTATCCCACACCCTGCAACACATGAGCACACTTGAACACTTTCTTCGTGCGATGCCACATTTGCTACTGTGATGCCTTTATGCTGGGATGCTAACTGTGCAGATGTTTGAGGATGAAAGGCCCCGGTCCGGCATAGACTCTATAGCTGGAGAAGGCAGCACCCTTTTTGTATGAGGCTTTAGGGAAGCTGTTGGCCTCGAGGTCACCAGGCGGGGGTAGGCTGATTGACTGGAGGACCACCTCCTGTCACCATATAGTGATTAATGGAGAGGAGACACAATCCCAGCTCCTGTAAGCCACAGTGAATGCTAGAGCCATCATTTCAGTTCACCTTCCTCTGTAGTGTTTAGTGGGGCACAGTTGGAAGGAAAATAATTTAGCGAGACTGTCGGGATAGAGTTATATTGACTTCCATCCAAGACATTACGATGTTGACACGCTGTACGAAGATACCTGCTCCCCTCAGAGAGATTGTGTTGGGTAATTGTGATGTTTGGCAACGGTGAAAAGTCTCAGCTATTTTCGTCCCATTTTTGCTCAGTGCAAAAGAGGTTACGTGAAATTCAGCCCCGTGCGTTTCCGCCTGTGGAAAGTTCCTCCTTTTGTTTCCAGTCTGGGATAGTTCACACGTTTTCTTAGCAACTTCATTTTGCATTAAACTACTGCCCCATATTTTGTGCTTAACCACTTTTCATGCACCCTGTCTCTAAATTGAGAAGGATGGTTTTAGAGGCAGAGGAAAAAGACTCGAAGGAATGTTCCCCTACAAAGACGTCACGCGGCGTATGACTGTGCACATGGCCGGGCCCTCTCACAGGGACAAGCCTTTCCTGGAAATCTTAATTTACCTATGAATAACAGAAAGCAGCAATATATTACAGGAGCATGTTTTGACAGCTAGGTATTAGGGAACCGGGGGCTATTAATGATGAGTTATAGCATGATCAGTAGATTTACATAAAAAATAAACTTGATTTGTTTGACTTTTTTGCCCTTGATGACATCCTTATTACTCTATCTTTGGTATCATGTTTTCAAACCAGCTGGACCAAATGTGTCTTCTGGTTCTTTATCCTCTGGGTGTATTTAAATCACACTGTCAGTCCATGTTTCTCTCATGTGTGGCAACTAACTACAAACGTTAAAACTATATCAGATAGTGCAGTGCTGTGCATCTCAAAAGATGTGCCTGCTCTTTTTGGTCTGTTCCCCATCAGGCAGTTTGCCTCAGCGGGGCCTCGGTCTGCCCATGAGTGGAAATCTTTTGGCCGTGTTATCTTTGGAAAGTGTCGAGTCTACAGAAACACAGCAGCAGCAGCACAGAGTCCAGTGTCAGCTAGACGCTTGGGGTTTGCTATTATTAAGGAAGGATGGAGATATTGTGCCACAGTAGAAAAAAAGCCGGAGGCATGACGGCAGTAAAGCTGTGCTGAATCAAAAGGCTATCTGTCGCGCCGAAAAAGTTTCCCGCCTTGTTTTAGCGCTCGTCCAAAGAAATAGTTGGCTGTGGCATCAGTGTTCTTTGCAAGCAACAGAAAATAGTTAAAGACTGAAATGACTGGGTTTTTATATTGTAGCACTGTCCTTTGATTGCATTTCTGCTTTGCATTTCACTGCCGTAAGAATATACACACCTTGCATATAAGTAATAAGTAATTATCTGGCTTATCAGCTGTGAGACACAATATCCACCTCATTTATCTAACCCAGAAGGTTAGAGTAAGCACAGCAGGGGATCCAAATCTTGAACATGGATCTCATTGAATTAATATTAAATGATTAAAAACTATCCATTTATCTTTGTCTTATTGTATGTATATATTCATCCATCCATCCATCTTCTTCCGCTTATCGGGGGTCGGGTCGCGGGGGTAGCAGCTTCAATAGGGAGGCTCAGACGTCCTTCTCCCCAGCCACTTGGGCCAGCTCTTCTGGGGAATCCCAGCCGAGAAAGATAGTCCGTCCAGTGTGTCCTGGGTCTTCCCCTGGGCCTCCTCCCGGTGGGACGTGCCCGGAACACCTCACCAGGGAGGCGTCCAGGAGGCATCCTGACCAGATGCCCGAGCCACCTCAACTGGCTCCTCTCGACGTGGAGGAGCAGCGGCTCTACTCTGAGTCCTCCCCGGATGACTGAGCTCCTCACCCTATATCTATCTATATATATGTATGTGTATATATATATATATATATGTGTGTGTGTGTGTGTACGAACACACTGTATCAAAACCAACTCACCTACTTCTTGCTTTTGTTTTACCAATTGAGCATTTAGACAAACATATTGTCAGGCTTGACGCAGACAGGGGCTGGGAAGCTGCTTTATGAATTATGAATGATTTATTAAATAAAGAAGGCTTACAAAATAACAAGTATGACAGGAGCAAGGAACACGGCACGGATGAAACTAGAACATAGTACTAAGACGGGGACCTAATATAACGATGGTAGGAGCGAACCCGAAATTTAGCCGAACACAGAGTTACGTCAAAAAAGGGTTTATTAAAAATGCAACAACAGACCAGGAGATGCAGGTGGAACCAGACTTGAATTGAAGCAGGTGGAGCACAAAAAAACTGAAAATATCAGCAGAGCAAAAGAGATGTTATGTTAAGTGATGAGATTTGATGATGTGGCAGTGAGTGGGTGAGGGAGGGAGGCATATCAAGGCTGGGGAGCAGGTGAGCAGAGTACAAACTGATTAGTGGGTGCAGGTGGAACTGGTCTGGGTTGATGACTGAGCTGACTGGAGACTAAAGTGCGGACAGGGAGGTGACAGGACTGTTTGCTGAGGAGAGTGGAGACTAACTAGTCCAGAACAAAGCAAACAAAAACCCAAATCATGACACCGAACAGTGAGTGTGACAGAACTGGCTGAACTTATTGGGGAGGAGATGAAAGGAACAACAGGTGGAGCAAATGAACACAGGCGAACTGAGTGAAGGCAATTAGACAGCAGGAGAAGGAGTACAGTGTACTGGCAGGTGCAGGAGAATAACAAAATCTAACAGGGAACATGAGAATGGCCAGTCACGAGGTGAAGACCTAACTGACATAGAGCAGGCAGAAGATAAAGACCTAACTACTGAAATAGTAAAGATGACAAGCTAACTAAAACAGGAACTGAATATAACAGTTACAAAAATGCACTCTTAACATAAATACAGAACAGAAAACTAAACTAATGACAGAAACAAGGGTCTAAGGAGAAAGAATACTAAAATGCAAAACATAAACAAACTGCAGGATCTCCAGGGAGCTACAAAAAGTAATCATACCCCCAGGGATCCTGACACATATGTGTTTTTTGACATACAACCATAACAAGATAAGACACAATGTGGCAGCAGCTGTGATATAGTCTAAAAAATATTATATTGAACATTGCTAGTTGCCTGTTTTTGTTTTTGTTTTTTTGTATAATAAAAAATGTTAATGTTATTTGGGTCGGAGAAGTCCGTGTGTGTGGCAGACTGTAGTGTAATCCACGTCCCGGAGTAAACAGGGCCTCATCCTCTAAATGCAGGAATCCATCCCATTTTCTCTGTGTATGTGGCTGTCATTTTATTTCGGCTTCATAATGACCCCTGTGTGCCAGCAGGAGATTGGATGGCCTTCTATACATTTTCAATATTGTGGCAGGCCATGACAAATTAGCACCCCTGCTGAAATCCTGAATGTCTGCGGATACTTGTCTCATCAGAACAGCATGTTGATTTCCTGCCCTGGCAAACAGACGGTTCCTATATAAAGCAACATTCAGAAAGGATTTCATGGAGGGACAATTTCTCATCGGATGGGATGTTTCCTTTTGAATGTATTTAATTAGTCTCATCATCCATTAAACAAAGCTGCCATGTATCCTATTTGGAACCAAATCAAAGTACGCTTTAAATAAATATTTAAACCAAATTACACTGTGTAACACGCTTTCCTCAATGTTTATCTCTCACTTGGCCGGCATCAGGTTCTGCTCCAGGCTAAATAGCTAAATAATTTATTCTGGTGTTATGTTAATCTTATTTATCACTGTTGCTATACATTCCGTTACCACAAATGCATGCGGTTTAATGTCTTACTTCCTACCCGTTTCTGTGCTTAGCTCGCTGAAATAAGGCTAATAGACGTTTTCCTCAATCACAAGAAGGAAACAAATTTTTCTGTTTGGAAAAATGTCCAGTTGAAAAGACGCAGATACTAAAAATGGCAGCACTGTTTTAATACTACAGCTGGCAAGCTATGAGTGGTATGTCTGTTAAGCTGCTGACTGCAGCCCTGCTCCCCAACAGAAATCCTGTCGAACTAACCAGCTGAGGTCAACTTGTTATACTCCTAGTTTTACTCCACGAAAAGCAGAATGACAAAAGGAAAAATATTTGCTTCTTTACGTATTAACTCGGTTTTCTTCTTTTTGTCACACTTGTCAGATCATAAGACAAAGATAACTTGGGCAGATACATAAATGTTTTAAATGATGATTTCAAACCTGCTTAGACAGTTGAGTAACAAAATTGCGGTCATCTGTCTGTTTCTGGAGAGGATTGTCAACTATTTTTAAGGCTTTGGGACACAAGCAGACCACAGGTGAGAGACAATATCCACAAAGGGAGAAAACATGGAACGGCAGAGGACGCTCCAAGGGGTGGCCGGCCTCCCAAAGTCTAAAAACGCATCGACAAGTAATCCAGGAGGTCACATAAAAAGAAGGCCTCCCAGAAAGAATCCAGAACCACATCTAAGGCACTGCAGGTCTCACTTGCTTCAGTTGAGGCCAGTGTTCATGGTGTAACAATAACAATGGGAGTAGGCAAGAATAGCATCCACGGAGCTCAAAGGTGAAACCACTGCTGGTAAAAAAAAAAAAAAAAATTCAAGGATCTTTCTCACATTTGCCTGAAAACATCTTGATGGTCTAGACAGATCTAAGGAGAGATTGTCTGGACTGAGGGGACAAAAGTTGAACTTTCTCCTTATATCTGGAGTAAAACAAAGGCAGGGGACAATGTTTTTTTTCACACAGGGACAGATAGTTTTGGATAGCTTTTTTCCTTCAGTAAATAGAATCATCAGCGACTGTTTGTTATATAATTTTACATAAGTATATGTATATTACAATCATATTATTATAATCTATAGTAAGTGATATGCTATATTACTTTAGCAATAAATAAAAAGAACAATTCATGTAATGTTTCTGTGTTAATACTGTAAAAAAAAAGTTAACCCATACCCTTACTTAATAAGGGTATGGGCAAATATTATTTGCTGTGTCTTGTATATTGTTGCATGTTATATGTTGAACTGCTAAGTCAAAAACAAACGTTTAAATGCTTCTACCACTCTTACATGCAGCAAGATTCACCATTTTCCTAGAGGATTTAAGTACAGTGTCAGACTGAAGGAATGAAATCTCTTCATCACCAGACTGAGCTATCTGCATCTTCTGTGACCAAAATATCCAATCAGCTGTTCGTATAACACATAAGATATTCTGACTGTGAAAAGGAGTGCTAAAAAGAGTTGCCCGACTATAAATAAAAGGGGTTTATCGTTTTTCTTTTTTTATGTTACCATTCAGAGGGGAGCTAAGCATCAGCACTGGAACATTGTAACATGCAATGCAAGTATCTCTAATGTAACATTGTGTACTACTGGACTACAGATGGGTATATTTGGAGCAACTTAGGGTGACTCATTAAGAGGATTTGCAATAGTGCTAATTTATTTTTTCCTCTGAGCCTCATATATCCCTGGTGTGGACAGGTCTAACTTTTCTTGTGCATACATACAGTGTGTCCCAGCTGTATCCGCTTTCTCCAGCTGGTAGGTTCTCTATGTTTAGTGAGTAATTTGATGATTGGTTAGATTGCAGAGATAAGACTTGTAACGTCACAAATGAAAGCAATGCATGTAGTTGCTTCTACTTTAATTGATGTATTTTATAGACTAAAATAATGACATTTTAATTTTTTTGTGTTTCATTGTATATTTCTGTATCCATTACTTAAGGGCATCAAAGGGAATCAGGTTGATTGCTTTTCAGGAAGCACATTTTTTGCCATGCTCAGATAAGTTTAAACCACTCAGATGACCTGCCTCTGCGATGAGTGAAACAAACACACACCGCTGTTTCCTCCCACTCAGTGTCAGAGGCAGACTTTCAGAGAGCAGATACTGTTAAATTAGACAGTTAAAAATACAATAAAAGTTGAAAACTTACTCTTGTTTGTTGCCACTCAAACTCACAACGATACCTCTCTCTCTGCCAGGGAGGGAGCTGCGATGTATGCGCTTCACGTGATGTCAAGGCACGGCTGCTGAATGCGCTAATGGAGAGACGAATGCACATATTGACCAAAGCCGACATGATAATAAAAATTAAAAAAACAAAAAAAACTATAGTGCCAAAATATCAGCCGGCCGATACATCAGTTGATCTCTACTTGTTGAGTGTTTATAGTTGAAAACTGAACGCCATGAAGTGCATTCTGCATCCTTGTCATCATTAAACAATTTTAAATAATCCCACACCGGACCCTGTTTGGACTGCTTCACGTTGTCTCCACCATTATTGTTTTTTTTCTCTTACATCTACTGTAGTGTGGCTCCACATTAGAATGAGTGGCGACACCCTCTTCTGGATTGCAGCCATACTACAACACTGAAAGAAGGTCTGTAAGCGGACCTTAGTTAATCGGATAGAACAAACTTTAATCTACTAAACTATTAATAATTAGTAAATTGATTATTTGTTTGAATCCCTAATCTACATCTTCCTTTTGGAGCTGAATTTTGCTTTCAGAAGTCCAAGAAAGCCCCAGAATTTGTTGATATTTAACCCTTCAGCCTGAAACATTTTGCTGACCAACTGTCCCCGATCTTCACTCAGCTCTTCTACAAGTCTTTGGAGCTGTGTGAGGTTCTGTCCTGCTTCAAAAGCTCCATCTTCATCCCGGTCCCCAAGAAATGTGGGGTTAAATGATAGACCTGCCACCCTGATGTCTGTGATCATGAAAGATTTTAAGTGACTGCTATATTGCTCTGAAACAAAATAAGTAATGCACTTTCACAACTCACAAGCTCCCTTTCCTTTTCTTTACATATATAAAAAACATTCATACCATGTACATATCTATATTAAATGTCTGTACGCTGTGAATGATGTTACTGAAGTCAAATTTCTTGATTGTGCACGACCGTGGCACAATAAAGATGATTCTAATTATGACTATGACATGCAGCTAGTAAAAATGTGAAGGTTAGACTAGCACTAAGGTAAAGAGCTTCACATGGGAAACAAACTGTCGGCAGGAGCAATACATTAATTTGTTGAAAAGTGTAGCAGTGTGCTTAGATAGACTAGTGTTGGAGCACTGTGTTAAGACCGAAACAGACCAAATCATCCGATACGTCCAATCCGACGGAAAATCACGTTGTAGCAATTAGATCTGGTCTAAATGGATGAGGCCAGGCAGACTAGCTTGCCTTTTTCTGCAGCTGTACTGCATAGCTCCAACCATGGTAGACCCTGCTCTATCTTGGTTGGAGCGATGCAGCATTTTGACGGGAAATCCATGAGTCAAACAGAAAGTGAGACTCTTTGGCAAATGCAAAACACGTGAAGCTTCAGGGAAAATACTAAATAAAATATCCAAACAAGAGGGTAAACGGAACGCAATTACCGGCCAGGTTGGTTTCTGTATAGGTCTGTCCTGGAAAACACACATTTCAATAAATAATCGATAAAACATTTAAATCTAATCACAGGGGCTCCTCATCTTCTTCCATTACTGAATGTCATCTTATATGCTAATAATTACTTACTATAAGAAAAAAAACCCAGTATAAACCTTATAAAAAGGACAAAAATACTTGATGAGGCAAATTTACTACATCATTTTAACAATATTAGACAAGATCTGACAAAACAAAAGCAGGACATGTTAAACCTGACTTGGCATCATTGCACTAATGAAGGTTAAAGTATTAACAAAATGAAAATCCTGCTTTCGCCCCAATATTTGACCTTGGGGACAAAACTATAAAGTACAACTCAGCAAAATCATATGATTATCTCCCATGGCTGCCAATATTATGAAAAAACCTTTATTGTACTTGAGTCATGAACTAATGCAGCTGTTTGGAAACGTTAGCATTGGCCATGAGGGAGATAATGGGACGTAAAGTCTGCTTCCACACCCATGCATTGCTTCTAAAATGCAGAATTTTAAATATCTAATAGCTAAAACACTCAGGATCAGCAAATCAAAGTGGATAATTGTCATTTACCCAGAGAAAACAGCTATGCATGCAAACAGAGAACTGGGGTTAGACCGTTTGGGTGGAAAACACGAGCATAGCTGTAACGCAGTGAACTGTTTGATACAATGGCTGGCTTTGGCAAGCACTGCAGCCTCCAACAACTATATCCACGCAAAGTGAATTCACATGTCCCACGGCTTCATGGGAGTTTATTGCCCTTTGTTGGGTTTTGAACATGTCAGTGGGATAACATTTTATTATTTGCTTGTTCTACTGTTGTGGTTACAAAATGCTGGGGTGGACATTCACGGTATGATTCTATTCACTGGGGAACGCTGTCATTTTCTCTTGATCTCGGGTAGAAATTCTTCTTAAACAATACGATTTTGTCAAACAAACATGTTTCCTGAATCTTTAATAATCACACTGATATTATTTCTGTCAATTCTGGTCATGCCACAGCGGACAGTCACAATGTGTTACAGGACAGACAAATTGAGGAAATTGGCTTTTATCTTTACGACAGCTGTGGTGCAGACTCTGGCAATGTTCTAGGGCTAAGCCGGGGCCGTACGATTCAATCGATCTTCTGAAGAAGTCGAAATAAACACTGATCTGATCATAATTCATCGCTCCTGGCTTTAGTAACTGCAAAATAGTTTTGGTGATGGCTTGTGCTTGTTGAAACAAATTGTTAAGTTTATATCATGAAGATGAAAGAGGTTTTTAAAATCTAATAAACAACAGTTTATCCTCAAAGCACAAGTCATGTGCAGAGTTGTCTTAAGTAATAAAGCTCAGATACTCAACATTAGTAAAATAGGCATCTCATTAGCTGTTCTTCTCAGAAGCTGGTTTCTTTCTTGAGTAATAAACCCATGTTTTTTTGTTTTTTTTGCCTCTGAGAAAAACCTTGCCCACAAACCAAATGCTAATGTCCCTTCAGCTACATAGTACATTTGCTCATATATAGTCTATGGTTGCAAGCGGAGATAGACTGCACGAAAACTCCCACTCTTGAAATGCTAATTACAGTTAAGGATTTGTTGAATGGTGTGACGGAGCGGGCCACAGTGGCTCTGTAAACAAGGCTTGCAGCTGTCAGACACATCACACACATGCAAACTTCACTTTTCTCTGCTGTGTTCCACACTGATGTGGCCCAGACAGCCCACAAGGGCCCAGACACAGGAGTCATTACAGTAAAGACCAGCTAAAAAAAAAAAAAAAAAAGAAAATTGGCAATGTATGGACTTGCTTTCCCACATTGCCAACATCAGTGGTTCGTTTAACAGAAATAGGACACGTTTTTGACATTTGACAAATTCACACTACTTCCAGGTGAAGCCTCAGAGGGAGAGATGTTTCGTTTTCCCTAATGCTGCAATTGTTACATTTAGTTTTCTGCAGTTCGACTTTACTGAAGGCGGCATTAAGAAAATGTGAAACATTTCAGTTTTAGAATTTTAAGTCCCATCAGTCGGCAGCCGTTCGGATGTTGTTTGATATTTGTCATACCTTTTACAATTCAAATTAATTTGAAGAGTCACATGTTATTGATAAAGGTCTCTTCCAGGCACAGGAAGGAAAACCACTGAAAATGACCCATGAGGCCGTTTCTACAGGCAATACCCTTTAAAAAGATGTCAAAGATAATGAGAAGTTTTCTTTGTTAAATCTCTCAAACTGTAAAGTAGTTCTTCCTCTCTCCTAAATTGTTTTAGCTACCTGTATACGTTTTTTTTCACCCCTGGGAGCAAAACCACTCTCATAGCTTAGCTACCAGAAGACTACCAGTCATCTCTTTGAGGAAAAACTTTGACTCGTGTACTAGAAGTTTTATCTGTCTGAAGCATCTTGTTGTGACAGAACACCCTTGATATTATGCTACACCTCTTCATTTGAAGGGCATAGAACAACAGGAAGGAACAAATACAGGGTCATCCCTTCACTCCCAAACCATATATTTCTCACACATAGACAACAGGTTTTACTGCATAAAGCTTAGAAAACATATATAGGGATGTTTGAGTCAGGATTTAATTGTGTTTGTAACAAATAATTTCAGATTAGTCATTTACAGAAATAGAGTCCCAATCTTATACCAGGTAAAAAAATTTGCGTAAAAGCCCGGTAGTTTTAAAGTGCCTTAAAACATCATTTTAAATTAAAATAATATGACATGGTCAAGTAGTGCGATCTTGCCCCACTTAACACACTCATGTTGTTTAGGAGAGTGTAGCCGTCATGTGAGTTCCAGGTAAATTCCTGACCTACATGTAAAAATCAGACTTAACTTGAAACAAGAGTTTATTACAAGGGAAATATGGCTGGATATGCTGCAGTGGAGCACCCTGGATGGAATACAGGAGAAACTTTGTTGAGGAAGGATAAATGTGATTTCCCGTGGCGTGGAAACCACCTGAGGAGACCCAACCTAATAGGCAGAAAGGCATAATATATTAGCTCCAGGAAGGTAAGTAACAACAACTAAGATTCTTTGAGGACATTGTTTTTAGAGAGATACGAGTTGGCTTGACTACCTAGAAGGCTGAGCGTCAGGCAGAGAATGGTCTTCCTGCAGCAGCATAAATCCCCAGCAGCTGATGAGGAAATCGTAGCCAGGTGTTTGAAGCTGCAGTCAGCCGCCACGCCCTCCAGCGAAGGTCCTCTACACGCCGAGAGCCTCACACAGCTCATGCAACAACACGCGCACACCAGGATCATGATTGTTAGGTCGCTATAAATGCTTCAGCCTTGGGGTTACCTGGGTTAAGAAAGCCCTTAAATGTTCTTAAACGTGTCTCCAAAATTTGGTGTCCTTGTCATTTCAGTAACTTCAATTTATTGTCAATAGACTCGACTTCTGCTCCTGCTGTTGTTTTTTTTTATCTGCAGATGAGTTTGCTGAGTTGCTATGCTAATCTCATGTTCCCTCAATGTTTTTGATATGATTTGTTTACACATTTCATTGCTGTTCCTGGTAGTTATGTACAAATAATATATATATTTTTTGGGATTAGTAAAATTTTGTGACTACTGTTCTGGGTGGGAATTGCCAGCTGCCTGCACAGTGTGCAGAGAAGGTCACATGACAGGCACCATCAACTCTATTGGCCAGTGCAGTCGCTCTTTTAGTGTGAATGTCATTTTAATGGGAAAAATTCTTAATGCTAATCTAGATATGATTGACTGATTATATAGCACGCCTATGATTGTTTTGAAAGCTGTACTCAGGAAGGTAGTTTATGATGTTTAAAACCCTACATAACCCACATTTGACATAAAATCACAGACCACGCGCCCACAAAAGGTACCAGGAGCTCACTTTGCTCCCGGACATTGATACTGATCATGTCAATGTGATTTTATTTAGACCAATATTTAGGACATGATCACAATAAAACCCAGCTTAAATAAAAATAAAAACAATTCTACACAGTATTTAATAGTTTCATTAAATGAGATGAGACTTTTCAAGCAAGCATTTGTTTAGTTTGTTTTTTGCTTCAGAGCAGCAACAGATTTTTCTTGCAGTATCTTTACTTTTACTGGAGTTTTTATAAATGTCAATATAAAGAACAGGCCGACCTAATAAACCTGAACAAAGACTGTAAGCACCATCTAACACTGGCTGGCTGATTAAAAAACGGTGTTTTCTGCAACTCTGGGCACCCCCAGACCATTAAGAGTAACACAACATATGAATGTAAAATCTTTTAGGGAATAACGTGTATAAACACAAGTCTGGTTCCAAGTAAACCAGACGCTAGCACATTTGGAAATTCCATTAAGTTCTGTTCAAATTAGATTTTCTTTTACAGCTGTCAACCCCTATCATGGATAAATCATAAAAACTAGATTAGGGGGGGAAAAGGGGAAAATAATGCACCCACTCAGGAGTCAAACATGCCAGCAACAGTCCACTTATAAGAGAAAGAATAAAAGAAAGGAGCCTATAACCTGACACTGTACACCAACCTCCCTGATTCTCCCTTTGGACACCATCAGGACTATGTCATTGTTTGTTCAAGTCACTGAGTGAAACATTCTTCTATGATTCAATATTATAGAAATTATAATCCACTCACAAATTCCTATTGTTCTCAGTCCAACTAAACGTTAGCCTGCAAGTGTGTAAATGGGTGGTCTGTTTTGTTCTGGTTTTCTATTCTCTCCTCTTCTTTAATGTGAGTTTAAAAAGGAATGTTGTCTGCTGGTTAAATCCCATGTCTTTTACAAAGTTCAAAAGGCCTGTAGAGAATCCAGCTGGCTTCACAACGCTGCATTTCTAAGATCCACAGGTTGTTCAACTGGAGTTTGACCAGTCAGAATTCTGTGGACAATTTCCAATACTATAGTAATATGAGAGTACACCATGCTAGCCTTGCTGTCCATAAGTGGTCATTTTCTATCTATGAAACAGTAAAACATGATTTTACTAATAGTTTAAAGCAAATAAAAACACACAGAGGTTTAAATCTCAGGATAAAACAGAGCAACTTTGCTGTACTATGTTTAGCCTTCCTGTTATCTGCAGAAGTCTCATTCTCTCTTGCTCTCTCACAGCCTAAATGAACCACAGACTAGTGCCAGACAGCAAATCAACTAAGATTTTCTATTGAGAAACAAGAATACCTATGATATAGCTAGATTTTAAAATTAAATAAGACAGACCACATGAAGCCTTTCAGGCAATAATTGGGACCATCATTATTAAAGAGTTTTTTTTACAAAATGGAGAATAGCTTGTAACCAGTAGTGTGAACTTCACTTGGCCTATTTTATGCTTTCACTGAAACATCTTTTCATTCTAAAGAGCCATTTATGCTCCCCTCATGAACAGTGAAGGCTTGACGATAATCAAAAATTGCAATTATTTGATTAAATGCAAGTAATTAGATTTTTTTTCAGCATTCCCTATCCGCTTTCGGTTTAGTTGAGGTGTTTTTTGTGTAAGTCGTATTTTGTAATGGCATGAGATCCTGGACAGATATGGTAAATGTCCTGTACTTGTATAGCGTTTTATCAAATCCTGAGTCTTATTGGCTTTAAACTACGTTCAGTCATTCATCCATGCACACGCTGGTGGTGGTAAGCTACATTGTAGCCACAGCTGTCCTCGGGCGAGCAGACTGACAGAAGCGGGGCTGCCCTACAACCGGTGACCACCAACAGTGTCTTGCCCACGGACACAACAACCGACAGTCACAAGGAGGTTCAGTTTGGCAGGACAAACTCCTAGATCCTGCGCCACTGTCACCCCAAGAGTGTGCATGCATGCTTTTAAACTTCTGGCTTCCATGTGACTTCTTGCGGGTCTGTAACTGGTTACTAAAATATTCTCCTCAGACCGCTGGTCACTGCACTCGTTGCCAATCAGCGCTTTTTGTGCCATTCTCTATCCAATAAGAGTAATTCATGATACAAGTTGATCAAAGTCACACCCCTGGCAGCAAAGCTGCATGGGCGCAAATGTCATTTAAACATACAGATGCAAATGAAACAGTTAGACAACAACAAGACAGAAGAGAAATAGGCAGCAGAAGAAAATTTGGTGATTTAATGACAAAATGTATAATTTCACAGGACTTTCGCTGGAGTAAAACAGCGGAAAAAAGAAATTTAGACCGAACTGACCAGACTTAAAAATCCAGCAGCAGACAAGTGACTGAGAACAGATTTATTTTGAGGTAAACATTCGGGTTATAATCCCAATTTCTAAGGCCCCCAGATCCAACTCACCAACAGGTGGTGATTGGGTGACGTCTCTGCCCCTTTCTTCACCTGAGTGTCAAGACATAGCACCTCAGGCCTGACTAACAAGTTTAAAAAGATGCCATCATTAATTTACTTTTACATCTTACTCCCTTTTACACACTTTTATTGGTATTACAAACTGAAGAAGGTTTTATGCATCAGGATTAAAACCTATCCTGCAGCACATTTTTACACTTGATCCAGGAAAATAAAATTGCAATCTATTAGGCTTGTAATACAGCAGCTGGTGACTGTGGAAATGTTGCACTGCACAATCTGATCCCGACTCATATATGATGTGGGTTTTATCTGTAACCTGAAAGTTAGGTATTGAGTAAGTCTGGGCATGAGGTGCCTTCCTTTAGGAACGTCTAACTCGGCTGTGAGGAACACATAGAGCACAAAGGTATGTGTTAATAGGAGTACGCTTGTCGTGATGTTCTCCTTCTCTCCTGAAGCAGCCGTCAGCAGCTTTGTGCTGCGATGGAGCCTAACCATTACCAGGTGTGCTTGAAAAAAAGGTTTTGGTGAACCTGGCATAAAGTCAAGGCAGGCTGAAGGTTGGAGGAATGTGATAGGTGGGGGAGTGCCAGAGGAATGAAGTTGCTTAATGTGAAAACTTCAAACAGCCTGAATCTGGTACCAGAATGTTAGGCTAAGGTGTCTGAACTTGTTACTGTGTGATCATGCAGGGCCGTAGCCCACTCACATCAGATCCCATAAAGCCCCTGACTCCCAGCTCCGACCCATACGCAGCTTTACTGATTGCTTCTTTATCCTCTTTTCTAAAAGGTTGGCGGGGTAGGTGGAGAGGCATTTGGTTTACCTAAAGTAATGCTTGTAATCAAAAGTAATATCTTACTTATAATTTACTGAGTAGTAATCATGAAATGATTTTAAGTTGCAGTGCTTCTTCTGAAAATAATCTTTTTTTTTTTCTTTACAGTGCAGTCAAGTCCAATCAGTTCACTCTCTGTATTAATGCTGAGCCACGTCAGTAAGGCACTAGGGTGCCTTGCAAATGGATTCCTCGTGAGATTTTTCACATTTAGTCATGTTACAGCTGCATGCCTGAAGGTAGTTTATTGGCATTTCCATGTGCAGAACCATCTTTTACTGCTATTACAACTGCAAGACTTTTGGGGTATGTCTCTACCAGCTTTAAACCTCAAGAGATGATGAAGAGTGTTTGTGAACATCGAATTTTGAATCCTGACACAAATTCTTAATTAAATATAAGCCAGTTTTATTGTCCTGCTGGAAGGTGAACCTCTTCCCCAGTTTCAAGTCTTTTTCTTTCTCTTACAGATTTTTTTCCAGTATTGTCTTGGCTTTAGCTCCTTTGACCAGTTCTGTGGTGCATCCGTGTCTGTCCTAGAGAAAAGCACTCGCACTGCATTATGCAGTCACCCCCATGTTTAACTGTGGGGCAAGATTGTACTCAAGTAAGAGTAGCACTACTTCAACATATTTTTGTTTAAGAAAAAGTAAAAAGTTGTCAGCTAATAAGTTACTCAAGTAAGAGTAAAAAAGTATTCAGTAAGAAGACTACTCAAGTACCGAGTGACTAATCATAACAGCTGATGGCTTAGTAATTTAATTTAAATTATGTCTTCAGATATGCAAAAATATATGGTTATGTGCAAATTCAGATATTTTAAAGTAAAAATGAAGAAAAAAATATACAAAGAATAACATAATTGCAAAATAACAAATTCAGGAAAAACTTTCTAATGCATTTTTTCAACATTAAACTTGAAAGCAATACTTACAGCAGTTAATGTATATACTGTATGTTAGAACAGTGCAAAGTACTTCCAGTGACAATATATACTGTTTACTGTACTTTCATTTGATCTCCAAATAGCTAAATTAAAATAACATTAAAATAACAAAGCTGGTGTACAAGTAAAATGTTGCACTTTAACATAAACTCTAGGTTTTTCTCTCTCTGGTGCATTTTTGGTCAAAACACGTTATGTTCTTTATTCGTGAAGTTAAGTAAGAGTAACGATACTTGAGTAATGTTATGACTCAAGTAAAAGTAAAAAGTACAGTGCCGTAAACCTACTCCTAAAAGTACATTTTGCTCAAAAAGCTACTCAAGTAAATGTAACTGAGTAAATGTAACTAGTTACTACCCACCTGTGGTTCAGGGGAATATGCATTGCTATTTTTCTGCCACAGACCACATTTTTCACAAAACCCCAAAAGTTTTAATGTTACCAAATCTTAAACAAGTTCAAGAATTGTGAAAATATCTGCAAGGCACAGTAGCAGCAGTTAAGAATAATTTTAAACTTGGAGAACAAAAACAGTTTCTATTAAAATTAAGCCTTTGAACTAAGTTGAACAAGTTGCAACGAGTGTACAAAGTTAAAGAATTACTTTTTTTTAACTTCAGCATGTTTTAATTGACTAAACTCATGCAAAGCTTTTTACTCATATTTCTGTCTCAGTGGGTTTAATGCAAGCAGGCATACATTTCACCCCCTGCTGCGCAGAAAGCTAGACCTTTCACTCTCTTCCCCCCTCTCTAGTCTTCATTATACCAGCCTCTGGCATTAGGATTGTTAAATATGTTAAGTATTCCTCTAATGCATCTAAGTAAAGTTGAAGATAACCCCTTTTTGATACATGTCGTGGAAACATTTTGGATCACTTGCAATTTATGACAAACTTGCAAATATTCTGACGCTTTAAAAGTTTAAACAACTGTCATTATCATGGTGTCTTTATTTTTTTATACACAGCAACATGTTACTGTGTGAAAATACTTTTTCTCGTTTTAAAAGGCTGCAAACATCTCTTATCTGTGTTATCCTGGAAGAAGCACGAATGTCCAACCACCAAATGCGAGAACACCCAGGCTTTTATAAACGAAGGTCCAGTCTTGTTGAGGGATGACAAAGTCTTAAAACCACTTCCCCAGACTAATCCTTCTGCCTCCTGTTGATGCTTTACAATGTCAAATACATTTAGCAACAGATTCCCCTGAACTGGGATGTTTTTTTTTTAATGAGTAGCCCCTTTGATATTAAATACTTTTGAGACTCTTATCCAGCGAAATGCAGTTTCCCCTTTTTACAGGGTGCACACTTCCTAACATCCTCATACCACAGATAGCTTCGCATTACTTCAAGATGTAATGTGATGTTGTTGACATAATGTTTTTCAAAGCTTCGGGTGATTATCTTGTCACTATCTCAGCCTTTTTTCCGCATTGCATTTTTTTTTTGTGATATGACGGCTAGCTTTAGCTAAATAAGGTAAGAACGCTTTGCATTCTTTCTTGCTAAGAGATGGCTGATCTGCTATAGTGCTGTGAGCCAGAACGGCCTTTTATCCTATCAGAAACTGAGGGCGCTGTAGGTGTGCCAGCCAATCCCTCTCCACGCTGACACTGTCATGCTGTGGGGATGCATGACTGGCTCCTAATAGTGGTTTTCCACAATCTCCTCACTGTGATTTACATTGCTAGGGCATGTTTGTTGAAGGCCAGGTATGTCCCTCTTTAAAGTGGGCAGACGTTCTCTCATCTCAACTTTCACCGAAGCAGTGATTTTCCCCTCTTTGTCTTGGGTTTAGTCAATGTAGCTCTGAGCTGCCATCGCTGTTTTTTTTTTTTTTTTTAGGTAGAGTGTTGTCGTCATACATGAGTCATGACATTTGTGATTTTTAAACAAAATAATATGCTATATAGTCAGTGACTCAAAATAAAATTAATGTGGAAAACTCATGGACTTGGAGACATTCGTGATTCTGTAATGCTGATGTTTTTATCATCATTGTTGCAAAGCAAAGCGGTTCCTGCCCTGACTTAATTCGCTTACTTGAGATTATTTATATTAGAAGTACATAATTCTCCCCAATAAAGTTCACTTTCTTGTAAAAAATTAAGTGGGTTCTCTCTCATGGGAAAGAGGGGAAATCACACAGAGCTAAGAGTCTCATGCAATATACCTTACCATTCCTTCCAGTTTTTACTTGGCAAAGCATAATCTCAAAGGTGGCTCAATCAGTAGATTATTCATTTAGTATTTGAGCTCAAATATGTAGAATCCCATTGCCTTTTTTATTAGATTAAAATATGATAAAATTGTGCCAGTTAGATAAATACATTAGAATACCACCAAGAATCTAAATTATCTGAAAAAGTGAAACTAAATTATGTAGATTTCTTCAAATTTTTTCAAAACTTTTTATAGACGATTTATTGATTGCTAATGAAAAACACAAATCAAACATACCAATGGAAAGTTGAATGGCAGGGGGAAACAATGTCGTCGCAAAAATATGTACAAAATCACGGGTAACTTCTGCTTTTAGCAAAGCCAGTTCAAGATATTGGGGAAGATTCATGAGACGTGAACAGCAGCTGGAGACACTGCTTCAAGAGGCACTTGACACAGAACTATCAACTAAACTGACTTAATCTGTCAAAGTCCTTATGTTAAGTCACTCCTGACCCAGAGACAACATCAGAAGGGCCTTACCTGGCCTAAGGAGAATATGTCTGGACCATTGTTCAGGGCTTCAACGTCCTTTTGTCAGATGAAAACAAGTCTTGCATTGCATTTAGCAGGTCAAGACTCTTAAAGGAAATGTTTTAGAGGCACATGATCCAGGTTGCTTGAAGTCAAGAGGGAAGTTTTCAGTCAGTGAAGACCTGGTGAACCCTGTCCTCTGCTGGTGTTGTTTCAGTGAATGAGCCACAGCATAACGATTTTACCCAGGAATGACTAAGGTGAAGCAACAAAGTTGAAGAGAAGCTAGATTTACTGTAGTTGTCTGTAAAACAAAGAAGATTGCAGGTTTTGTATCTGAATGTATCATAACTGATGTCCAACACATTGCACTGGTAGAGCTTGCCAGGGTAGGTTTTACTAGACACCCTGTAAAAAGATTTTTTTTTAATCTGAGCTCAAAAGAAAAGAAAACAACAGACAGAAATGTTTTCATGCCAAATGGCAATCATTGACCGTACATGTTTGGCATGCTGAGCAAGTATTTAATCCTTATCTGCCAGCGCCAACAAGAACAAGAAATTTCTGATATTATCTATGAGAAATAGAAATGTGAACACATCCATCATTAGGCTATGTTGAGTAAGAAAATAAGAAAAAAAAGAAGCCATGTTGATTGTTAATTTGTTCCACTTGGACAAACTGGTTCTGTCTAGAGGACAAAACAAATCGGAGCTATTTGACAGCCTCTGTCAAGCGAGGTTTCTAATCCTTTCAGAGGCTCATCTAAATATAAATGTCTATACCGCAAACATCTTCTTAACAGGATATGGAAATAGAAATTTGGCATAACCATCTCATCTGAGCCATCAAAAACATTTATCATTAGTGCATCAGGTCTAACCAACTTGGTTGCATTTGCAATAACCTTTAGGGTCATCAAGGGCTAGGCAAAACCTTTATGACAAAGACAGACTTCTTTGATATTCTCTGTAATGTAAAGTGGACTACATAGTTTATTTTCAATTGCTGTTTTTGGTTTAGAAAGGGAAATATTAAATGCTACTGTGAAAAAAAAACTCCTTTAGGCAAAAAACTGCACTATGACCTTCGGTTTGTCTGTTGATGAAGACTTAACGTTCATTGGGGTTGACAGAAGCCACATGTGTCATTTGTGTCCAGTCTTTAAAGATTAAAATGATGTGACTCACCAGTTTTTTATTTATTTATATATGTATTGCAAGTTAAATCATTACTGCGGCGTTTACCGATTGTATCGCGTATAGCAGAGCTCATCGTGAAGCCTTAGTTGATTGTGTTTTATTAAGAAATAGGTTATGTAGTAGAAGCATTACAAATTCCAGCATTTTTGATGGTAAATGTTGACATATTTAAATCTCAGTGTATGAACTTGTGAAACCTGAACTGGAATGGTCTACACTGGTGGGATCCCAACATGATGTGGGATTTATGCGCCTGTGAAGGATTCAAAGTTTTCTCATAAATATTTTCAAATGTTGTCTCCTTCTCGTGAACCCAACATTGTGTATTGTCTTGTCTCATGCACTGGTTGTAATATTACACCCTTAGTGTAAATCCCACTGAATAGCTTCAACAAACCTTGTCCTGTTTATGCAAAGATGATCCATTTTATATGTCAAGCTATAGTGTCTTGCAAAGTTTATTTGTTTTTAACTTTGAGCTTTTTCACAATCTTTTAGAGTACAGCCACATAATTAAATGTATTCATTAGGATTTTATTTTATAGACCAACACAAAGTCACGCATAATAGCAAAGTTTTAGAAAAAAGGAAACATTGATTTTATTTTACTTATAAATGAGATCCAAAAAGTGTGGCATGCATTCATATTCGGGGCTATGTCCCCACCAATGTTGTATGCCTAGAGAATGAAATGATTCATTCTTCTTTGCAAACCAGCTCAAGCTCAGCCCGATTGATGGAAAACATCTGTGAACATCAAATTTACTGTCTTCCTCCGATTCTGAATTGGATTTAGGTCTGAACTTTGACCTTTGAACACATGAATATGCAGTGAAATTCTACCCCAGCCTTAAGTCTTTTGCGGCTTCTAATAGTTTTTTTTTTCAGGATTGCAGTGGACTAAGCTCCCTACCTGAGTAGAATGCCATATTCTCACCCTTTCTTGTTGCATCTCTTCAAAGCTCAGATTGTTGTTGTGGACTCTTACACTTCTAGTTTCTCTACAACTTTATCTGTAACCTGTCTCCTGTGTTTCTTTGTCTATATGATTTAGTTTGTTCCCTGATGTTCTCTAACAAACCTATGAGGCCTGCACAGAACAGCTGGATTCAAACGGAGACTAAATGCTCTTTTAATTTGACCTGAAAAGTTGACCTGGTTGCCCTGGATTTTATTTGGAGGCATTAGTCTAAAGAGGGCTGAATTAAAAAAAAAAAAAAAAAAAAAGAAATAAACAAAGGGGGCGGAATCCCTGTTGGACATTTCAGATTTTTATCTGTGAAAACCATTTTAATACATGTTTAAGATTCCTTCCAGCTGACAACAAAATGCATTGAAGTTTGCGTCGGGTGCATAACACGATATGGAAGCTCACAGGGTTTCAATACGTTTTCACCGTTTTAATATGTTCATGTTTGCAAGGCACTGGAATTATCTAGTTATATTCCAATGTGGTAAAACAGGGAGAGACCAGCTTAAGAACCGTAGCTACTTTGGTGGAAAACCTGTAATGCAGGACAAGAGGAACCACATGTCCACCCTGAAAAATACATTAAAAAAAACACGTAAAAGGAACTGGGGGGAAGGCTGCAATGGATCCCGTTTGTGCAGAAACCAGGTGTTTCAACATCCCTTTTCCATTAAGGGCAGTCAGTCACCGGGTGGCCGGTATGGAAATAAGATGGTGTACTGTGACACATGTGTTTGCTTCCTATTCATAGAGCCCAATCTGAAATAGATGTGGTCTCGACTCAGCTGTGTTTATTGGATGGAGTTCGCACTGGTGCAGTCCCCCACGTGTCAGGTTGTCAAGAAGAGGGGGGAGCAGAGGAAAGTCAGGGGCAGAGAGGCCAAGAAAAGTGAGAGAAAACCAAACTAGGTTAAGGTATTTTTTTTAAAACACCTTTTGAATCATTAAAAAAAAGCTCTATTTAATTGCAGGTCAGAAAAGGAAAACCTTTTTTTTTATTTTAAGCGCCATAAAACTCAAAAGAACTTGGCATTGTGGACCTGCACTTTTATGGATCAGCATATAAAGATCCCGACATAAAATAGAAGTAGACCATACGTGCTCACATGTGATAGCTAAATATATGGACTGAGAGTTAAAATCTTACTCTGTAGGCATCTGGCCCCGCATCTATGTGCACGTTTTACTGTACAAAGAAAAAAAAGCTGTTTGGCTCAGACGTCCGCGCGAGCAACACGTGTGGAGCAGCCTGGATCCATCTCTCTGCACAGAGATCAGTCAGTCACCAGGACAATGCTAAGGAAGAAACCAAAGCGGTAGGTTTAAGGAATACTGCCACAACAGCAACCACCTCAAACAGCTCCGGTTCGGTCATTGATCATCTAGTTTATATCTGTGTCAGGCTTTTGTCTGGCCTGCTCAGTGGGTCCCTACTTTTACTTGTGCTCTCCGCTCCGCCACATAATCTGTGTATCGGCTCTGGCGAGTGTGGAGGAAAGCGAAAGGGTGCCCACAAAGAAAGCAGGAGGCAATAAAAGAAGGGTATGTACATGGCGTTGTGAGGGTCACCCCCACCTGGTAGCTAAGGAATGACTCATTAGAGAAGCAGGCACTAATAAAAGATTTGTCTGTCCTCACGTCGGCCTTGCTGTCACGGCTCTCTCCTCGTCTGAATTCTGCAGATTCCACCGTCACTTTGCTCCGCTGCCTCTCGCGCTCCGCGTCAGATTTTTATCGCCTCGGTAAATTTGCAAAGTGTTTATAACGGGAGCTCGCCTGCGGGCCTTAATGAAGGCTCTGCTCATCAGTTGTTCTCTCTAAACAAGAGGCGGACGCACAGAAGTATTCACGCTGCTTGAACTTCCAACCTGAATGTTTTTTTGTTTTTTTTCACGAGGACTTTGTGGGCTTGACCGCCGCAAAGTATCGCATATGGTTTGCAAGATCTGTTTCAAATAAAAATCCAAAGAAAATGTGCCATCCAGCCCTCAATACCCCCTTTAATAAAATCCATCAGTCACCTGATCAGTAACGCACCAAACTGATTCTTCTCCAAGCCAAGAGAAATGCCGCTGTCACCTTCCAGAGGGGATCTCTGTAACTGACGTGTGCATAAACTTTTACTCAGTGCCAGCAAACAAAGCAATTTTCTTAATCTCACCGTGAGTGGTGCTGAGCCGTATGGGGCAGGGTTGGTGTTTATCAAAGCACGCTCTGGTGTCACAAAGCCTGCAGCCGGATCGAATGGCCCCGCTCTGTAATTCGATCTCCTCCCGGCTCCCAGCGGGCTGTGGATGTCGTGCACTCTGCAGCGGCGTGAAGAGAAGGTTTGGGTTCGGCATCTGGAGGGGAAGTCGAATCAAAACGAATTACCGTGGTTTATTTGCACACCCCTAACACTGTCATTAACATCCTTGAAGGAACACGTGTCCTCGCTCCAGAGACAATTTATTTTGGAGTCTGCAGGATCGTTGGTTAAAATGCTTTTTTATAGCGCATTAAGAGCAAACACAGTTTGACTCCCGGTCTGCCGTTGTTAGGCCTTTTTTTTTTTTTTTTTTTTTTTTTTTCCATCGGTAGGTTAAGTGCGTATTTGTTGGTTTTAATTTCTCTTTCTTTCCATAACTTTTACTCCCCGTTGGTCCTCTGCAGGCTTCCTGTGAGGCTTGCTGCCAGTGACACGGGCTTCTTCGGTCTGTGTGGCCTGACTGTGTTTTCCTTAATCCAAACCATTATGCCCATATGTCTTCTATCACAAGTTCCAAAGCATTTTGAATAAACTCTAGGGAATGGGAACAAATTAATTAATGCCCCCCCCTCCCTCTGTGCAGAGTGTGCGTCCTCATGTTCACACTTGCTCCTTCTGCTAAATGTACAACCCCTTTTTTTCAATCTAGTGTTTATGCTGTGCTCACAAGTCAAACATGTTCAAATCGATCTGCGCCTGAGTGCTATTATCTGCTTTTATTGACCCATCATTCACCTTACTTTACAGCTCTAGAGGAAACCTCAGACCGCAAAATAGCATGCTGTCGTCCAATGCATCCTCTGGGCGGTCTTCCACCTTAATTTCTCGTTTTTCTTCTTCATAAACTTGGGCAACTTTGCTTACAGGGCAAGAAAGAAGCAAAGGGAGCATGAGAAAATGACGTTGTTGTTCTTTTGTGCTTCGTGACTGCGCGTCGTAAAACTCGAGCGCTTCTTGGGAAAATATAAGGGGCAGAAAAGGAAAGATGTTTCCTTTCATCCTTCCGCATGCCAAGCAGAAATGTGGCAAACATGAGGCTGCAGTCTCACAGATGGCTACAGTTTGGCTGACCTCAGCCTGCACATTTCACGGACTCCATCGCCGTTACTGACCAGTGGGGGAAAAAAAAGGTTTGTCTCTCTGTGAGACGGGTCTAAATCCAGCCATGGGCAGGGCTCTGGCTCCTGACTGACTAACCAGCTATAACCAAACCAGACCTTTTGTTTTACTGCCATCTCCACACCTATTTGCATCTTTGGTGAAAGTGTTTTTTTTTAAACAACTAAAGTAATTTAATCTTGCACTGCGGTAGCATCATGTTGTGAAAGTTTTACAACAATTCAGCCTTTAAACTGACCACATTAGATTGGTGGGGTGAAGAGAGAAATAAAGACGTTATTTTTATGTCACTAAGTGGGTCCTCTAGTAATTTAGATAAAGTGAATAGAAAGCACGTTTGTAATCTACAGTTTGCTTCACTTTTCTAAATTGATCAATGTGCCACATAACTTCCTGTTTCTCTGTGATGCGAACAGACAAGAAGCTCCACTTTTTTTCTTAAGCACTCTTAAAAATGGGAAAGATGGGAGAACATGCCAGTAAAGTAAGTCAGAAGTGTGTTAATTTTCACACATCTGGAAATGCCTACTTAGCCATCTAATCTGGATATCTACAGCCATAGGAATAATAAGTGTTAAAACTGGAGTAGTGAAAAAGAACGATGAACGACGACACACAGTTATGTTCCAAATTTGAAAAAGATGGTAAAGGAACCTCAAACTGCAGCAAAGAGTAGCATCTTGCAATCAACAAGTCTCCATTACAAACATAAGACCCTATATCTAGATACCATTAAGTTTCTTGAAAGACATGCCAGGAAATGTTATGTTTTTTATTCTCACTTCTACTCTGACTTTTCTTGGAATCGGGTGCTTTGGTCTGATGTCTCTGCGGCTACGTTCACACTGCAGGTCTTGATGCTCAATTCTGATTTTTTTGCTGAAATCAGATTTTTTTAGATGGCTGTTCCTATTACTGTTAAATGTGGCCGCCATCATACTGCTGTCTGAACAGTTCAAAGCCTGCAAAGCGACCCGCATGCCCAGATAACAGAGGGAGACGTCACAGAGCAATGAACTGTCTGCAGAAGTAATGGTGAATGTAATTGTTTCTAGAATCGTTCAATAAAGTTTTGTTTAAACAAATAACCTCAAAATAGGAAAGAAATGCAGAAACTGGCAGGCGTCTCTCCTTGTTATTATCAGAAAGCTGTTGAGCAATGAGAGCCGACAATATTAAGGCCACATCATAGCAAGATGCAATAAGGTAAGAAGAAGGCAGCAGAGCTATTAACAACGGCCTTATATGGAGCTCTAACTGCTACTATTGTGTGTGCAGACAGCAGAGTGATGTGAAAGATGGATAAAATGCAACATGGCCGCTCAGACTATGGACGCTTTGAAAAATATCCGATATGTATCAGAATTTGTGTGGAGTTGGCACAAATCAGATTTTTTTCACACTGCCATGAAAAAGACAGACTTCACACTGCTACGTTCACACTGCATTTCCATGCAGTGTGAACGTAGCCTAAGACTGTGGAGTTTTAGCAACAAACGCTCCAGATGAATCTGCCATAAACAAAGGATTTAAAGTGTCTTATGCCTATTGTCAAGTGTGATGGTGGATCTGTGATGTTGTCGGGCTCTTTATTAAACAAAAGCCCCTGGGAGCTTTTTCAGATTGCATGGCATCGCCAACTCTTTGAAATACTGGGACATTTTAAACATTTCCTTTTTTCAGGAAACTTAAATGGGTCACATTTTTTCTTTCAGCTGGGTGATGATCCAAATCTTCAACTCAACATAGGTTTTGGTTTATGTTTTTCATGGCCACCTCCGTCTCTAGACCTCAGTCTTATAGAAAAGCTGTGGGGTGAGCTGAAGAACACAGAGCGTAGGAGGTGACCCACGACTCTGGACAGTATAGAGAGATTCTCTCCTGAATTGTAATTAATGTCTTTTTTATTTAATCCGGCAACTTTTCATCCAACGTTTGTAATCTAGCAGCCCATCAGTAACTTACAATGTAGTTTTTTAGCATTCTTGACCTTTTACAGGACCACTACATCATTCAATCACGCTTTAACATATACGGTTGTATTTGGTTACTGATATTAAGTCACAGTTTCTGGTCCCACCACAATGTGAGAGAATACAAGCCAAAGATGACCATACCAACCTTTATTTGTTACCTACATCTACATCTACATCTACATCTAACAAAAACGCTAAGTTGATGCTTGACATAGAGGGAGTCCTGGTGTTTTCTATTGGTTTGGCAGTTGTTATTATTAATAAGAGGATATTGTGATTGATTATCTAAAGTTTGAGCCCCTGCTCCTGAATCATTGTTTCCTCTCGCTGTTATAACGAACTGTTGTCGCCTCAACCTACATTAAAGCTGTTGATTTTACTGTGGATTACAATAAAAATTTTATACACACATCAGGGTACTGTGTAAAAGATCCTCCTCCTGTACTTTCAGGTTGACACATCTACCAGAGAAAGTAAACACAGTTTAATTTACACCAGTCTGCGTGAGGCTTTCCTCCCCAGTGGGGTCCTTGTGGGTTTTCTGGCTGTGCTTTGGATTTGGTTTATGTGGTCCGCCTGCTGCGCGATGCATGAGCAGTGGTAGTCATCCTGTTCATTTTATAGCACTCTCTGGGAATGAAGGCATGCGAACAGATGAGTAACTAAACATTTTAAAGAGTTTGCAAGATGGAAAATGAGCAAGGGAACGACTCAAAGTCAAACAATTTTTCAGAATTTGTTAGCTGTCAAACAATGAGGGATGTAGCTTGGTTTGAAGTTCAGATTGGCATACAAAGTTAAATAAAAAGCAACCCATGACTCAGAAAGTTAAAATAAGGATCTGGAATGCACTGGGGTGGATTCAAAGAACTGAAAAGTGTTTGAAGCAACACAAAGCCAGTTTGCTTTTTAAAAATCGTCTTCTCAGGAAGGCGACTTTTAAATGATGATGAGGCTGACACATCATCGAGGCTATGAGCTGTCTGAGGACATCAACTCACCACAGCAGCTTTTTTTATCCTTACTGTCTATATTTAGGCACCTTCATGATGATGACAGAAGTGTCAGCATTATAATCACGACAGTCACCTACGTCATGCACCTACGGTGCATTTGCTGAGAATCCTCAATGTGTGGTTCTCTGTAACAGCAAAGTTATTCACTCTATTCAGGTTTAGTGGAACTGAATGTGAAGCTAAGTAAAATGACTTTTTTCTTAGATATTAGAGAAGATCGTTCTAATGTTAAGAAATGGAGCAGCTCAGCACAGCCACTTACCAGCTTCAAGAAATACCAAAAGGTCACATTTTTAGAATTGCGCTGAAGTTTTTCGTCATCTTAAACTCAATTTAACATGATGGCACAGACGATATGGGATTGACATTTAGCATTTAGAGTCAAACTTCAATCGAGCTTGATGGTCAGATAACCCGGCCAAATAAGTAGTTGATATTTTTGTAAAGTTTACGATGTAAATCAAAACAGAATTTGAATATTTGAAAATTAAGCATTAAATTAATTAAAAACTCCAGCTCAGTATTTAAAACAACATGAGTTTCAATTCATTTAAAATAATTAAATTAAATTGTATTCATATAGCACCAATTCACAACACATGTCATTTGTGTTGTGAGTTCAACTCAAGGCACTTTTTAAAGTCAAATCAATCAAATCATACAGACAGGTTGGTCAAAAAGTTTCCTCTCTAAGGAAACCCAACAGATTGCAAAGAGTCTTTGAAAAGCAGCATTCACTCCTCCTGCATGGCTTTGCAGCAATCCCTCATACAGAGCATGCACGCATGCAAATAAGTGTCATGAGTCGAGGAAAATATTGGCACTCACAGACCGTTTACATTATGCTTTATCAGTCCAGAGAAGGGCCAGACGCATTGCCACAGATCCTACCCACCCGGGCTATGCACTGTCTGCCCCTCTTCCATCAGGGCAAGTTTCAGGAACATCACATTCAAAACAAACAGACTTAGAAACAACTTCTCTGCATAAGCTGTAAGGGTTATCGCCCCCTGCTGAGAAGACTGAGTCTGTACAAGTTACAGTATCAGTACTGTGAATGCATATTTTTTTGCACACTCTTAACTATCAGAAAGGTTAAGGAAGTGGAGGGTGGTGAACCTATTGGCCCAGAGGAACTTGTAGCTATCTCCTTTGACTGAATCCAGTTTATTACAATCCAATACAGTCATATTGTCATATTAAGATCAAAAGACCCAGTTGTTTATGTTATGCCAATTGGTATAATGTTGTCTAAGGACAATTGCATCAAATCATTTGTTTTGCAGCAATCCTACCTCTGAAGTAACCATTTCCTTTTTGCAAATAGAAACAATTACACAGTGTTATACATTTTTACAGTTTAGTTTTTAGTTTTAATCCAGTGGAGCTATGGTAGTTTTTTTCTGAAGGTTATCATACCCTCACAAACTCACATGATGAAGAACCAGCGACATGACTGGAGGCTGCATGATGAAAACAGCAGTTGAAATATTAGTCGTACGTTCAGCCAGTGTAAAGTTATATGGCTGCCACAGTTTGTTTATTTAGCTATCCAAGCTGTAATAGCCGGGATCACATTAAAATCAGCCAGACTATTTTATGTCTGCCTTTGTTCTCCAAGCCTGCTTTGCCCAATGCTAAAGTATATGGCGAATGTTGTAAGATATTGAGTTTGATGTTTTTAGTATGGTTTCATATGCACATTGATTTGGGTCCCAAACATTTCCTGTGGATAAATAAGCTCCCAGGTTTCTTCCTAAATAAGGAAACGGAGAGGGCCCCGTTCTTTTGGGTGCATATCTGTGCCAAGTGGTATGGAACTAATCTCCACTGAGTTATTTCTCATTAAACACGGGCCTCTGGGAGGAACATCGGTGTGTGGACCGCGCATTGGGGACAGCGAAGGAACTGTCTGTTCCTGCAGATGGGCTTCGCCTAATGCGGGGCTGGAATAACTTTCTGACAGTTTTATCGCAGTCCAAACGACATGGCTAAGTAGAGGAGCACAAGCCCTTTTGTGCAAATGGCAGCAAAAAAGTCGTGCGTGGAAGAATTTGTCTGTCTCGCCGTCGCTGATTGACACCCTCGCACAGGAACAGTCGGTGGGTTTCGGTCGAACTCAACAGCAACGCGTGTACTGATTCGTGAGCCAGGCAGACCCATGCCAGACTGCTCAGCAATGTTGGGTGTAATTTGTCCGCTGACTGATTAATGACCAGTGTCCACGTGGACACTGAACAGTCAAGACTTTTAGAAGGAAAAAAGAGCTCTGATTAAAGTCGGGGTTAAGTATGACTACAAATCAAGCTGGCTTTGTGTTGACTAGGTGTGATGAGTAACCCAGACTTATTACCTCTGTCCTTCCACTTCAGTGATCAGAGAGTTTGTCTGTTTAAAGACCCCCTAATCCAAACTTTGAGTCATCTTCCTGCGGTTCAGAGCAACCGAGCTGGCTATACCTCCAGGAGGGAGTGGTATTATTTTAAAACCTTATGGCATCAGGGAAACGCTTAGAATAAGATGTGTTTAGCTTTGATTTATTTGATGTGTAGGAGGTTTGCCGTTTTTATACCCCTCAGTTTGATAGTTCCCTAATAATGAAGTTAGAATGAAAAATGTGAGTCCAAAAAAAAAAAAAAAAAGATGCAACTACAAAGATGTGTCAGTTTTATGGCAAGTTTTAAAAATACATCGCAACCTCAACTTGCAACAGCCAGGGGCCCCGAGCTGAAAAGTTCCAGCGAGGCTTCCTTCCTGTTATTTATAAAGACATAAATCAGCAACATCACACAGCTTCCCCTGATGATACCTCTGGAGTTACAGAACACCGGCAGTGATTTGGTGTGACTACCCCATGAAAACCAGTAGTCATCTACTCACCAGGAGGCTGAACCACATAAAGCCCTGCATGCAGAAAACATTAAGATCTTAAAATTTGGAACAAGATGTCTTCGTGATTTATGAAACTCTGGTTGTAGGTGATAGCGTTTACAGGGCTGTTTTATTATGGTGTGCAAAGTCAATTGAATCAGACTCTCTTGCATCTTAGTTAATTAAGTAATTAATCAAGAAATCAATTGGTTTTTAGTAATTCAATTTGAAAAGTAAAATACATACACCATATGCATTCATTGTACGCAGAATACTATATTTCAGGTGTTCATTTCCGTTTTAATAACTATGCCTTGCAGCATTTAGTTTTTCCAAAAATTTTAATATGACATAAGACCAAAGGGGGTGAAAAAAAAGATTTCTAAAACTGAAATGTAATATTATGTTCTACCCAATCCTGAGAAAGACTGCTGACTTGGCAGCTCATCGCATAAGAACCTGGCTTTTCACAGACTCCTGTATACAAACATATTAAGATGATGTTCTGTGAAAGGAAAAAGTGTGGTAAAAATCTGCACTGACAACAGGCATAACAATCCTCTCATGGGTGCAGTTATATATCATGCTGTATGCAATTTATGTATATCAGTTTAACTTTTTGAATTCAATTATTGAAATGTATGTATCTGTTTGATGATATTTTATTTGGTTGAAATATAACTGTGAGGTCAGATTGCAGTAAACCTTTATCTCCAGTGCCTTGTCTAGGATTGACTTCTGTTCTGTCTCTCTTCGAGGTCGGTTGCGTTTTTCTCTCCGTTGGTAATTTTTAAAGAGAGTATTTTCTATGACTCGATCCAATCAACTGTCCACTGTCGCTGTGTGCTTGTTCAAAGGAGGGATTTCAGCAAAGTCATCAACTCGATGACAACGAGACAGTTTTCTTAGGCATAAAGCTTTTTTTCTCTATTGGCATGACAAATTGGATTTGACTGCATTGTTTTATAACAAAGATTGAATAGGAATGGTCTTGGTCTGGATTTGAATGGTTCTATATGATCGAATTGACTGTATATTTTATGCCTTTTATTATGTATATGCCATATGCAGGTCCTATATAAATGCAAAGTCACTCTGTCTTTTTCCCATCTGTTAAATTTTAACTGTTAATACAGATGGGGATTTAAAATGTGATGGTATTCGCTTAAAGAACAGTGTGGTCACTGGGATATTTATTGTGTTTTTATTTGATTTCTTTTGCACCTAATACTGATTGATTGTGCTCAAGTTTAAATAGCTTGCATCTCCCTCCTTAATCACTCAAATTCCATCTATGTTGGTTGGATAAGTTCCTAGTTATTGCCCCCTTGGTTACTTTTCTGGGATCCCCAGAAAGTTAATAATGAAATCCTATACATAATATAACAATATTATTGTTTTTGCACTGATATAATTTTTTTTACATGTTGCATGATTAAAATAAGGACAACATATTTTGGTTTTCTGCAGCTTTGGCAAACGCTATGGTGGGACTGGTTGTCTTCCAGTGTCAGTGGCAAATGTGCTTAACAAAACGGGGGAATATGTGATATTAATCAGTCAGCGGAATATGTGATATTCCCCTGATTTACTTGATTTGATTAATAGCATGACAAGCCACATATGGTTCAGGCTATGACAATTATACAGAGACAACAATCATCGGTTGTTACTGCTCAGCAGCTGCAATGCAGGAACACCCATAATTATGAATCCCTGACCTCGTTCAGAAGATTTTCAGGTTTCCATTTTAACATACTGAGTCAGTCTGAATGCTGTGTGTTGTCACAGTCGCGCGCCATGATTAATGGCCTTCGCTATGTGGAAGGCTTCATGAGTGTTGTGAAATCTGTTGCGTTTCACTGGGAATGTTTCACCTTGTCTGATTGAGCGTGTAGAAGTAGAACTGTAAAACTGGCAGGAGTAACAAACGCCGGCCCCCTCTTTGTCTCAGTTCATCAGCTGAATGCACTTACTCCACAGCTGATGAAGCCAACAACAATAATGAAGCTGCCCCAAGTGTCTCCAGTCAACAGTGTGAATTTCTCACACTAAAGAGTTTGCTCAGAGCTGTTTTTAACCCTATTCTGTGTAATGTCTATTAATGCAGCCTCTATTACTCTTTGTAATACCTGATTATTTGTTTCTCCGTGTTGCGTTTGATGGTGTTTTAAGAAGCATGCGGATGTGTGGGAGAGATAAAGGAAAGAATTTAGAGCCACTGCAGAGAGTTTCTTGGGGAATGAAAGGCCTGACCTGCGCCGCTCTGCGTTTCACTGCATTGCACTGCGTGCTGCTGTGTCTGCAACAGCAACGGGCCGGTTTTGCTGAGTCAGAGAGCGATCATACAGCAGTGATGAGTAAGCCACTTTCTTTGCGCTCAACACCGCCTCTCCCTGGTAGACTCTGCAGGCTGCAGAAAGGAAAGGATTGCCAGAGGCGCTGCAAAAAAAAAAAAGAAAAGTCATCATTTGAGGCATGTCGTCGTATCCCTCTTTGCAAGTCACTGCAGTTTCCATAAGTGATTGATGCACGACTTGTTTCTTAGTCTTTGTGGTGGCCAGTGGTTGAAGCTTCTTCCCTTATTTGTATTATTATAGTAAATTGCAGATTGGTTCTTGTTAGCAGGAAGCATCCTCTGTTCACTAACCCCCTGCAGATGTTCTCTGAGCTGCTCCTACTGTTGTTGTATTCTTCATTCCCCTTGTGGGAAAGCTTTCATATTTAGCCACGCATTTCCAACATTGTGTGCATTACATTCACACAACGCAGCGGTTCAAAGGAATATCATTTTATAGTATACAAAAATGCATAATACTTAAAAAGAAGTCAGAGTTAATTTAATCTCTCTTGATACATATTTCTATTAATTCTCTCCTCTTTTTCTGTCCTCACAGAAAAACTCTACAATTCTACAGGACGGGAGCTACGGAGGGCCCTTTTTTCTCTGAAGCAGATTTTTCAGGTAATTCCGTAGTGTTTATGTTGGTCCTTTAAGGTGCCTTGCAAATGTATGTAAAAAGCCATGTTACCCACACAAATTTCAGTTTATTGTATTGCAATTTAGTTTGTGCAATTGCCATGAGCTGCTGGGATCCACAGCTCATGGGAAAATCAGTGAACAGGACAAATATTAGCCCGGCAGTGGACACAACAGGTAGAAGATGTAACTTCATTAACTACCTCTCAAAACACTCTGTGTGGTAGAAAGCTTAAACGGCACATTGCCCTGAACACACCATCCTCACTATTTCAATTCAATTTTATTTATATAGCGCCAATTCATGAAACATGTCATCTCGAGGCACTTTACAAAGTCAAAATCAATCATAATATACAGATTGGTCAAAAATGTCCTATATAAGGAAACCAGTTGATTGCATCAAAGTCCCGACAAGCAGCATTCACTCCTGGAGAAGCGCAGAGCCACAGGGAGAGTCGTCTGCATTGTACATGGCTTTGCAGCAATCCCTCATACTGAGCAAGCATGAAGCAACAGTGGAAAGAAAAACTCCCCATTAACGGGAAGGAAAAACCTCCAGCAGAACCGGGCTCAGTATGAACGGTCATCTGCCTCGACCGACTGGGGTTACAGAAGACAGAGCAGAGGCACAACGAGACAGACAAAAAAGCACAGAAGCACACATTGATCCAGTAATCTGTTCTACATTAGATGGTAATAGCGGGTGATCTGTCTTCCCTGGATGATGTCACAGATAACAGAACGTCAGACCAGGTGTACCTTCTATGAACATGTAGATGGCAGCATCATGTTGTGGGGATGTTTTTCTTCAGCAGGGAAAGGGAAACTGGGCAGAGTTGATGTAAAGATCAATGGAGTGAGTATAAAGACTTGAGACTAGGGCAGAGGTCCACCTTCCAGCATTACAACATCATCCCGAGCTATAATGGTTTGGCTTAGAATGAAGTAGATAAACGTGTCCAGTCGAAGCCAAGACCGAAATCCAGCTGACAATCAATCGAAAGACTTCATAATATATTTTCATGTTTGCATCCATCCAACACGACTGAGCTTGAGCTACTTTGTTAAGAAGAATGGGCAAAAATATAACATGAATGCATGTTCATGTTTATTTGGTTATTTATAAAAAAAAGGAACATTTGGAAACCACCTATCCATTTTTTTTCTACTTCACTGTGATGCGCTATTCTGTGTTGCTCTATCACATAAGATCCCAATAAAACACATGGATGTTTGTGGTTGGTTTAATACGGCACAATCTGAAAAAGTTCCCAGTGAGAACATTTCCTTTCAAGACCCCGTCCGCTCCACGTTGCTCCGTGTTTGTAATTTTTGCAGCAGTTCGTGCTCACCCATTAAAATGCAAGAGATATATGTGGTGTGAAAACATTAATCAGCGCACACTCACACTTGGACACAGTACTGTTTTCCTAAGGCAGAGCTGCGCTGCTGAGAGTCTGCCTTCGTGGCAGCTGGGGAGCGTCTCAGGTCTGGTTACGGTATGGGAGCAGAGGCAGCAGACGCTCCAGCCACACCAGAGTCGATCACAGTGCCTCATATTTCCAAGACGGCTACCTCCATAAGATTCCTGATGGACGTTATTAGCGCTTGAGAAGTCTTCTCTTCATTTCAAAAATGATGTGCACGTGTCTGTTTCTTCAGCATACGTCTGTATATTTAGACTGTGTACCGAATGACTGCAGTCTCCATCGGTGATATATGGTAAAGACGTTCTGGAAGCACTTAGACTTCCTCTAGGGACACAAGAAGCCCTGACCACCCCACAGTGTTTATTGCTACCTTCCTCCCTATCCCATCTGAACAGTAGAATGTATAAGAAAGCTGTAAATCCTGCAGAGAACCTGATGCTGGGTCTTAAATTACGCAGTCACCGACAGGTGTGAGAAATGCAGGTGGTTTCACAATCAGTGGCAAAGTGTGGGATAAGTTTGCGATGCCAAACCAACGTGGCTCCGATTCAACCAGCTCCTAGCGGACCTGCCTTCTTTACTGTATGCATGATACCTGTGGCTGAATGATCATTTAAAAAATGTAGGTGATAATAGATGATAGTTTTTATTCAGTCTCTGATCAGGATTTTAACTATGCGTTGCATTTTAAGCTAAAAAGTTTTGCACTCTTTGACACTATGCAACATATAACATTTGTTATCCGACATGAAATGTGTTTTTGCAATACTTGAGCTGGCTAGCAGCCTTCTTAAACTGTTTCAAATGAGTTGCGTAAACCTATACAGATGACACAGAAACTCGGACATTTCCACTGCTATCATGTGAGAGTCGTTTCCATCATTTAGACCAGATGTTGGCCTATATTTGCTAACTTTTAAAAGTCAGCGTGAGCCAAGGAAATGCCTTTATTGGTTGACCTCTGCTTTAAATCGAGCTATATTGTTTCAAAGCGAGGTTGCACGAGGTAGTTACGAATGGCCATTGACCAGTATAAGATTTACGTAAAATCTCTTGTAAAAGGGCTGCAATTCAACAGTGTGTACAGAGGATTTTCAGGTAAATCATGGTCATTTCAGGGTTAATTACCATGAAGTGATTGTTTCAACACCAAATATTCAAATTGCTACAAAAAAACTATGTAACATATTGATGATTAGGAAGGACACATGTTATTTTTTCCATCTACTTGTTATTCCTTTGATTTAAGTAAAATGATTTTAGTACAGGTTTTCAAGTAAATATGCTGGTTTTGAAGAATAATATACCTTTATACTATACACATCATGACAGTGTTTTTCATAGCTGAAAATATTTTCAAAAAGTCAATTTTGGATATAGGCTATAGTGAAGGTGCCATCTTTCAGTTGACGTTTGCTGGAGGGTGTCAGTTTTCTGTCTCACAAAGGCTAGTTTTGTAGAGTACACGACTAATCCTTGCCCCGTCAATTAATTATTCTACCTGAGCTCTGAATGTCTGCAGCTCCTCCAGAATTACAATTGGCTTCACAGCTTCTTCTCTAATGCATATTTTCCCTGACTGGCCTGTCTGTTTAGGTGTAAACTTCAGCTCTGGTGCCATAAGTGGCTTTGTTTTGAGGCCTCAGAGGGTCTCTTAGAAAGCCTTTCCCAAAACTGCTAAAGAACTGAACGATTTTAGCTTTGTTCCTTTGTTTTTTGCAATATCTGCCTAAAAGTCTCACAACAGTAATACAGTGACTGATTAGGGGATTTTTTTCCAACCTTTTTTTCTCATAATAGGTCACAAACTACATGCTTTCATCTTCATTCTCTATGAATATGAATATCAAAAAAATACAGTTATGTTCTGTTTGTAAAAAAAAAATTACGTTTTCCTCTATTTCTAAGACCAAAAAAATAGAAAAAAAAAATTCAACTCTTTAACTATAACAAAAACACGTTTTCTACAGTTGGTATTTAAAAAAAAATCTATGTTGTCTCTTTGCAAAAGTTATGTTGCATTTGTACATTTTATTTAGCACGGTAGAGGCCAAAAACGTGCCTCTGGATTATATGAGTTGCTGTCCTCTTTCCATTTTTTAATTTATGAACTGAACAATGCTCAATGACATATGGTCTCAAAGTCCAGGATATTGTTTTTTTTATAACAGCCCTACTTTTGTTGCACATGTCTTTATTTAGGGGTGTCCCAGTAAATGGGCCTGAATACCAATACAAGTCCCTCTTTTCACATTTTGTTTTGTAAAAAAATTTCAAAGCCATGTATCATTTTTCTTCCACTACACAACAGCATACCACTTTATTTTGGTGTATCGCATAAAATTCCAATAAAATACACAGAAGTTTGTGTTTGTGTAATGTCTAAAAAGGGTAAAAGCTTATAAATACCTTTTGCAAGGGACTTCTCTATAATCTCAATAATTACAACATAAAGAGCCAATTAGGACCTAATACAAAAATAAACATAATTAATGAGAATTAGTTATGTATCAGCTAAACTGTCTTGCCTTTATAACACCAAGTTGTTTTCCTGCGCATTAAGACTCAAACAATAACAGCCCAAATAGTAATCTACAGAAATGATCTCTCCATTTTTAGCATCTTATCCACCATTAATTACCAGAGCATTACTTTTCACCTGTTTATTATATGCAGATAACAATGGCATGCTTCTGAGGACTGGTGTGTAATGGATGTTAATGTGTGCCCATAAACTGAAATCAACTATGAGGACATATTGTGAATGATGAATAACTAATCTTAAATATTTACGTTTTTTCCTTGGCCTTTCTGTTTAGGATGACAAAGATTTGGTTCACGAATTTGTGGTGGCTGAAGGACTGACGTGTTTGATTAAAGTGGGAGCTGAAGCGGACCAGAACTACCAGAATTACATCCTCAGGGGTATGTACACCAGTAAACTAACGGAGCTCCTTCCTTTTACCTCACCGCGAGGATGTTTCTAATCAGTCCTGCAACAACTTTTCTTTCCATAAACCCATCGAGAGCCACATGTGTTGTATATAAACTATATAAATTGATGATTCTGCTTGATGACCGTCTCACACAGACACACGCTGAGTTAAAGCACATAAACATACTCAAGTGTGTGCTGCAGATAATGTGGTTCGGTTAAGCTAAATGTAGCAGCTGCCTAATTTATGGGCCCCATGATGACGAGGTGAAAGATCATTTGTGCGGAGGTTGAAGAGGCGAAGGACACCCTGTCTGTGGATACTTGAAGACCACGGCTCTCTCTCCAAAGTCACTACCATTTAACAGCCTGTTGCGAAAAAAAGGCATGTCACACATGCTTAAGTGTCTAATAAAGTTATGCCAGGATATTACAGATCATAAAACTAGTTCCCCTTTGCCTTCTTTCTTCCCTTCCACCATTTTTTTCATGTCTTTCCATTTGGTTATGTTGCTTTTTCCCTGATTGCACTGACTCTAAGCTTTGAGGTAAAACAATTCCCATCACATAGTTCAGACACCTTTAATGTTAGTGTTGCTCACCCACGTGATGCTTATTTCACATAGATGTGACCTTCTCTTGTCTATGAAAGCTAATTCACAGCCTACTCGTTAATGACCTGGCCTTGATTTGTGACCAACCAATTAGAAACCCAAAAATATTGTATTTTCCAATAAGTTAACTTATGATACGCAAGCGTTACCAGTTAGTGCTGAAAACAACTCTTTAGTGTGGATGCTGTTGCTAAATGTAGAAAACTAGCTTCTAATGATTAGATATTGTTTGTATCAATAAGTTGTTTAACATTAAATTAGAGAAAGCAGAAATCTAAGAAGCTGTTTGATAGGTGATGGCATTCTTTACGACATGTTGAGGGATGTCGGCTGTTTATTCAGGCTGCAATAGAGTGAGAGAGAGCAATACTTAAAGTAGGCAACAGGAAGGCTGAAGGTTCAGCTTTCAACTTCAGTCTGCCGTGCAACATGCTGGGTTTAAATATGTTGGCAGCCTTTTGGAGAGCTTAAAGTTGAGTTCAGTAGCTTCCCTCTCTGGGGGATAATCACATTTACTTGAGTCAATGCTAGCTTTCTATGCTAATCGCTAAGATATGATGCCAAAAAGAGTTTAAATTTGAACCGTTCAATGGTTTCTACACACACACTGCGTCCTCTTGATCTTTGCTTTTAATATCAATAACACCCACTTACGACAAAAATGCTAAAAAAAAAAAAAATTATTGTGTTCTTTTATATTCTTATTTTTCTGCATAGTTTAATAAAACATGCTATATGTAATAATTTTGATGAATGTCATGATTGTGATTTGACTTGTGATAAATAAATACTTAACAGTGTTTTTACTTTAGGTTTATTGCAAACTAGGCCTTGATGATAATAAAATAACAATATTTATCGATCAATAGACGTACATTGATGATAGAAAAAAAGGGTCAATAGAAAGTTCAATACAATAACAGTTTTCCTTCCTTATGCATTCTATCTAGCCTATCATGTAGGTTAATACTAGTCATTACATCCTCGCAACCAATCACAAATGCAGACCTAGGAATGCTCCGTCAGAGAGCACACGTTATTTTTTATTTTTTCAATAACTTGCAGTATTGGTAAAAAGTTGGTTAAGTAAAGGGTAGAGTTTAAATTCAGTGTTTGTGTGTTTTGTATCTAAAAATAGGTCAGCGCTGCACTTAAAAAATATATTTTGAATTGTTGATAATTGTCAATATTGATCAATATGATTTATGTTTTATCTGTATGCCTTTTTTCTATGACAAAGGGGAGTGGTGGCCTAGTGGTTAGAGCATTGTGCTTGTGTCCTGGAGGTTCTGGGTTCAACTCCCACAGACTGCCACTCTGGGTCCCTGAGCAAGACCCTTGACCCCAGATTGCTCCCTGGGCCACACAGTGGCAGCCCTCTACTCCCCAAGGGGATGGGGTTAAATGCAAAGAACAAATTTCATTGGAATGTATGTTCCAATAAACATGATTATTAAAAACATATGTTTGTTGATCTTTCTTAATAATTTAACCCCATTACCACTGATTAACCTAGTAAAATATTCCAATGCTGCATTAAACAGCAAGCTGTATAAAGTATATTACTTGCATAGAGAGCCTCAATGAATGCCACTTAAATTATCAGTATGTAAATCAATATTAATGTTTTGCAGTCCTGGCATTTTTTTCCCATACTGTTGCTGTGGATAGCGATGTTGTTATAGTGATAAAAATATAATTTATTGTCTAATCCTAGTTATAATATAGTTATTTAAGAAAAATCTGAACCATGTGAAGCTGGTGTTGTCAGGTAAAAGCTTGGGAAAATAGGGATTAAAAACTGGTCTAAAAAATTCTTATCAACACATATATAAATATAAACATGACCCCTCACCTGGGCTACCGCTGCAGGGTCTGATCTAAAACGTTTTAAGGCTTTATCTGAATGGGCCCTGGCTCTGATCCAGACTCATAAATCACAGCAGGCTAAATGGCCAAAACATGACGGAGGACAAGAACAGCTGGCTTTTGGAAACCAAAGTTGACCACATGCAAGAGTTGTTAGAGTCTTTGGGCTATGAATGATGAAACCACCTCTCACATCTGTTCACTCCCCTGAATTGGGCTATTCAAAGAAAAAAAAAAGTTTCCAGTTAATTTCTTTTGAACCACAGTGCCCTTAATAGTAAGAAAGTATTTATATCCAATCAAATCTTTTCACAACTTACACATTGCAAGCAAACTTTGATGTATTATTTTGGCATTTTGTGTTTTGAAAAACACAAGTAGTGCATAATTATGAAGTGATAAGAATAAAACATTATTTTCATCTTTTCTTTTTACCAATTAAATTTTCTGGACAGTGTGGCATTAATTTCATTTACTACCCATAAATACAAATCGGTGCAATCACTTGCCTTCAGAAGAAATCTTAGTCCAGAGGTGTGTAATGTACTCTCAGTATAAAAACAGCTGTACAATGAAGGTCCAAAGGCTATGAAAGAAAAGCATTAATCACATAAACAACTAACAGGCTCATGATAACTCTGGAGAAGCTGCAGAGATCCACAGCTCAGGTGGGATAATTTGTTGGCTGGACAACCATTAGTTGTCTTGCCTTTATGGAGGAGTTTCAAGAACAAAGCCAGAAGAACTCCCATTTAAGGTTTACCACAAACCATTTAGAGGAAACAGCTATAGTGTGGAATAAGGTGTTCTGGTCAAATTAAACCAACATAGAAGTTTTTGACCAAAGAGCAAAATGCTTTGGGGTCAGAACACCAACGCTGCACATCAGCATGACCACACTGTGAAGCATAATGGTTACAGCATCATGTTTTGGAGTTGTTTATCTCAGCAGGTAAAAAACTGCAAAATACTAGAAACTGAGGTCGAGGTTTACCTTCCAGTCGGATGACAAACCTAAAGATACAGAAAGAGCTACAACGGACGAGTTTAGCTCTAATCAAAGTCACAGTTTTGCGCTACTTTTGGATGATCTGTGACATAAAATCCCAAATATAATGCATTAAACAATAAACTTAAAGTGACTAGATGTGAATGAATTCAAAGTGTATGGATACTTCTGCAAGGCTCTGTATTTCTTTTTATCGTATGTTGTTTCATTTCATCTCCACAGACTGCAGTTTTCCTCATGTTTCCCTACATCACCATGAGAAACCCTCTCCCATAAGGTTTTTTAAACTATTTCAACTCTTGACCTAATTTCTGCTGACAAGCTGAGGAAATGTGGAGCGTAGTAGATCACCCTCCCTTTGCGGGGTGTTTTTTTGGGAGATCACAAGCTGAGTATGAGTTGGAACCCATATGCACAAGTCCGAAATGCATCTAGATCCGACTGTCTGCTGTTGATGATATCCAACAGCAGCCAAGCCAGAAGGATTCCCAAGACGGGAGTAAATTAGCTGTCTTAACTTTTCACACGTGCAGTCAGAGAGAGAGAGAGAGAGAGAGAGAGAGAGAGAGAGAGAGAGAGAGAGAGAGAGAGAGAGAGTGAGAGGGAGAGTATTGTTGGCATCAAATGCTGATCATGTTTAATGTGGTTTTTTGATCTATAATGTCTTTCAATTTGAGCCTAGGAAAGAAAAAGTGGTAAAGCAAAGAGAATGTGGCCTTGAACCCATCTGTCTGGTGTGCATTAAAAACCTCCCCGACAAAACAGTCTTGCCCTCTTTCATGAAGCTCCTTCAGTCTTACGGATCTTTTGTAGTTGGAAACGGCACACAGACACACACATGCACACCAGTCTGCTCGCCTTTAACAGGAACAGGTTCCCAGTCTTAAATCTGTGAAAGATTTTGCACTATCCACACTATCTCACTTTCCCCCACCTCTTCATTTTTTTTGTGTTATTTTGTCTTCAGAAGGCCCCCCGGAGATGTCTGTGGCCAGTTAGTGCTCACGCAGGCCTTTTCATGGCCCCTCACACCTGGCTCAGAGGGCTTCAAAACCCCGGCTTAGCTCTAGGAGACCTGCACTTTTTGGGGCTCAGCGGACAGCTTGTGTGCCTTTATCATCTCACCAGAAGGAAGGGTGTGAGATCACTCTGTCAGAGGTGCCAAAGTCATCTGGTTTTCCCTGTAAACACTGCAGTTAGTTTTAAAACCTACAGACGTTTCATTTAACCTGACTCTCGCCAGATGGGTGTAGTTCCCGGCGAGCTCCACACGGCTCCACACATCCATCTGGGATCGCTCCATTGGAGATGTATTTCAGAAGGAGGGGCCTTATCAAAAATCCTTGCATTTGATTGGAGAAACCAGTTGTCCGTCATCTTTACTGACGGGCTACAAGCTCTTGCCAAACCCGGTCGGGAGAAGGGAGAAAACATTGTTTCCACCAACAAAAGTCTTCAAAGCCGTTCTCTTGTGTTCTTTTAAAGAATTGATATTCGGTAGAGTGGACAACGCAGATGAAATAGCAGCATCAATGTTACCGCTTGCTTCCTCGCTGTGAGTCGCCATTGAATCAAAACAGTCGCTTCTCTGATGCGTCACATCTACAAAAATCCCGCCCGGCGATCCTGATTGGCCCGTCCATTTTATGTGGTATTGAAATCCCTCCCAATGGCAGCGATTCTAGGTGGGTGTGTTGACGCCGTTTGTGGCTCTGTGGAACGACATCCATCTGGCGAGAGTCAGGTCATGCTTCATCAGGGTCATCCAGTCCTTGTTTGCGTTAAAACATCTCCGCTCTGCTTTGCAGATTTATAAAAACCTTCAAACAAATCCATTTGTCCAAGATTTTCATTTGAGTACACCGTCCCATGCTTGAAAAGAACTTGCCTAGGAAATATGGTATAGTGAAAAACATGTGAGGCGGTTATTAGTTATTGGGAACCTTGCTAAGGTGCAGCCCGCATGAAGTATTTCAAATATTAGGAGAGTTCACATGAAAAGCTGGTTGCACCTGATAGAAAATCTATATAGATCATCACTTGGTCTTTCAGCAGCAAAACATATGGCCAAATCTACATAGAAATGGTTCACCGGGCAAAAAAAATAAACTACCTACTACTACTTACTCGATGTAAATCTCATTGAAAAACTGTGATGTAACCTGACGAGAAGATTGCAAAAGCGAGGCCAGGAAATGAGACAGGTAATCAGAGAGGCCCCCGGGAGGCCCACGGTAACTCTGGAGAGGCTGCAGAGATCCGCATCTTAAGTGAAAGACTGCTGTTGATGGGACAACTGTTAGGCCCTTTGGGAAGAGCAGCAACAAAAAAAAGTAATTCCTCAAAGAACCCCTGCAGACGACCTTTTCTCTGTTTGCAATCAATTAGGTCAGGGACAATGCAAATATGTGGAAGGAGGTTTTCTGGTTGGGTGAGACCAAAATAGAACATATTGACCTGCATGCAAAACTCTATGAGGGGGAAATCATCCCCTGATCACCCTGGAAGCGTGTTCATGGTGACTTAGCCTTCCTCCGCAGTGAAACATGGTGGTGGCAGCATCTTGCTGTGGGGGGGGATTTTCTTCAGCAAGGACCGGGAAGCTGATCAGTTGATGGGAAAAGGGTTGCAGCCATCCTGGAAGAAAAGCTGTTAGAGGCCCTAATTTCTTGAGAGTGGGTCCACCTCCATCATGATGACTCTAATCAGGCACCCAGAATTACGATCTGACTGAGTTCAGGCCGTTATGCCGAGAACTGTAGGCAAAGATTTCATATGTGATAGAACAGTATAGTCATAGCTAAATCCAACTACAAAGTACTGAATACAAAATACATTGTGCAACATTAAAAAAAAGCCTTTATTTCTTACCTTCCACATCACCATGGTGCACTACTTTGTGTTGGTCTATCACATAAAATCCCAATTACATAACATTGAAGTTTTTGCTTGTAAGCTAACAGAACGTGAAAGCTCAAGGTATATATTCTGCCGGGCAATCTGCCATTCTGTATTTTCCATTTGTGTTAGAGGTACCAGACATACTATGTTTGCCGGGTTACCCATCACTGTTGACAGCCCGGGTAAGTGTTTTCACAGCCTTAAAACAAAAGCAGCCTGTGCGAAGGGTCAGCAAGGTTTCAGCAGGAAGCTTAAGGTTTTTCACTGTGGTTAAAAAAAAAAAAAAAAAAAAAAAGAATCCTTATGGTACTAATTACCACGAGGAAAACAAGGAGATGGGCTGGAAGAGCCGGATCGCTAACCGGATCGCAACCTTTCTGTGTGAATCTCTGTTCCGTTTGGAGAACTCGTGAGAACATTAGCATGACAGCAACCCTGTTTAACGGGGTTTGTATAAAAACAGTAGCGCCGTCACAAAAAGGGGAGACTGAAGAAGCATCAGTTACAATTGACTCGCAGCTATTATTCTCTTCTTTGAAACGCTCACTGTTGACATTCTTCCTCGTAAGCTGTGTTTGTAGCCGTGCTTTCCCGAAGCCCGAGCCATTTCTGCTCGCGCGCTTTTGTTGACAAAACAACCGCGGCCTTTAAGCCGCAATGGAAACAAATTGAGAGCAACGATTTGCTTTCTCTGTAACGTGGTCATTTAGAGAAACTGACTCCTTTCTTTACACCTACTGTGCAGGGAATAGCTTTGCCTCTTACGCTTTGTTTATTTCTTCGGCTTTTATCTCACGCTTGAATGGCTGAGATCGTCAAACAAATATTTATCACAGACGTAAGCAAAGGCAGTTCAGAAAGCAGTTTCCAAATGGGGATTCCCTTTATCAAGTGAAAAATCTATCCAATTAAACTTAGCCCGATGTCGAAAAGTAATTATCCACCAAATGTAATAAATACCCTTGACTGCCACCGGGCGTTGACAACTAAGGAGAAATTTTGGTCAACTCTTTGGAGAATTGTTTTAATTCAGCCACATTGGAGGATTTATTTGAGCATGAACAGCCTGTTTAAGATCATGCTGCATCATGTCCTTTGGATTTAAGCATTTACTTTGACTAGGCCGATCTCAGACATTTGTTTCGTTGCTGGTGAGCCTTGGGTCACTGTAATATTGCCAAACCTACGTGTGCTGTGTCGTAAGTTCACAAATTGATGGCAGCACAAACTCCTCCGAGACTTCCTTGGAAAGAGCAGAATTTGTAGCCGTTACGGCAACACATCCTGGTTCTGAAGCAGCAAAGCAGCCCGACACCATCATGGGTTCAGACAGGTTCTATGGAAGTGCTTTCTTGATTCTAGAGGCCAAGCAGTTAGCAGCCCTTGGTGTAGCTTCTGGAATTGAACCAAAATGTTTATTTATTGACAGGTAAATCATGATTAAAAAAGGGTGACAACTTTACTTATATACTGGGCTAGGTTGGTTTGATATTTTATTGGTGATCTGATACTTATAAGTCCCCCTCCCCTCCCCCACACCCCCATCCTAGCCAAATACAAGCAAATCTGTTAGGGGGTCAAAAACTTTTTTCACAGCAGTGAATCAGAGCAACTTTGGATGCATTTTTGGAAAATATGTCCATAAATTGTCATACCAGGGAGGCCATATCTCATCTCCTGCCGATTTACGCTGTAAGGTACGTATAGTATTTATAGCTTCAACAGATAGGAACAAGCCAGATCCAGAGGTTTAACTATGTGAAGTAATTTATGGCCATATTTTTCATTTTTATGCTTTTATCTCATCCTGTCTTCTTCTCTCCTTTGAGGTGTGTATATTTCTTCTCTTCGCTGCTACCGTTTTAGGATCTCCTGTTTCTGATGACACGGCTTTTGTATCAGGGCTGTGATTTCCTGCCTTGCGGGCGGGAGGTTCTCTCTGGAGCCTCGGCGGGGAAAAAGAAGCTGTGTTCCAGTCGAGTGTTTCATTGCCTCCTAAAGCGTCTGGGACCTGGACCACTGCTCCCAACCCAGTGCTCGGTCCAGCTTTTGGTGGGGATTTTCGTGGGCAGCCGCGTCCGCTCTCTTTCGAGGGCACCCAAATACACCAGACATGTCTCTTTGTTTGTTTGTTTTTGTTTATTTGTTGTTGTCTGGCTGTAATCGCTCGAAGAACCGTACATGTGGCGGGTCGCTGGGGCCGAGGAGTGACACATCTGGGCTTTGCTTTTCATGTCTGGGCCAAGATTGTGTGTGATCCGAAGGTCCACAGTAAACAAACTATTTTCCTTCCCTCCTCTTTTGTAGCTGAAGCAGCTGTGGTTGTTTTTACCTCTGTTGTGCCGAGATCTATTTATAGAAATGAACAGCAAAAGTCATAGTTTATGTCGCAAGCTGCATGTTAATAGTCAACAGATAAACTGAACCAAGATTACAGGCTGGTTTTAAACGGCGTACAGATGAGTGTGATCACGTGTTCCTGAAAAAGAAAAAAGAAAAAAGCAGCACATTTTTCCAGTATACCGTTACATACTAGAGGGTCTTTTTAGTGCTCTTAATTTAGAATCTGGATCATTGTTTTGACTACCGCTCTTTGAGTGAAAACCCAGGCCCAGTCGAGTTAACAGTGGCGTTGGAAGCCCTTCTTGGAAACAGTGCGTATTGCGTTTTCTGGCTGTGTTATAGGTCGTCTGCTTCAGAGGGGAAACCTTTACGATGTCCCATCGTCTGGATAAACAATTCCATTCGCTCTGAGCTCTGCCATGTGGCTTTTTTTGTGTAAATGTGTCGGTGTGTGCATGTGCTTGGGTTTTAACTCTTATCTAGTGCTTGTTTTTGGGATTAGGTTTGACCGATGTTAAGGGAGAAGATATGTTAATCTGACAAGAAAACGTGGGCAGACGCTGTGTTGGGAACGATAACCAGCTCCCATTGAAGGTTCTCGGTGTGTCAGTAGAAGACTGAACTTGTGGGAAACTCCTGCCGGTTTTTCTTTCGCCCAATCTCCTGCATATTTGTGAGACACTTAAAGCTCCTGCATGCCTCATTCGTGACCAAAACCACTCAGAGGAGTGCAGGTTGTTCAGTCTGAACTGACAGATGCTCATCAGCCAGTTTCATAGGTACATGAAACTTTGACCTGGAAGAAACCCCTTTTGCCCTAAGTACTACCTTAATTCATTGTGACATGGATTTACTAAGTTGTTGAACTCAGCGATCAGAATTGACCAGATAGTGTTGAAAATCCGTCAGCGGATTTTGTCCGCTGTCTGTTCATGAGGCGAATCTCTTGTTCCGTCACATTAAAGGTGCATTAAGATTTATTGACCGTGGAAGCCATTGGAGTACACTGCATTCATTGCCATGTTCAAGAACCCCGTTTGAGATCATTTGAGCTTTCTGACACGGTGCATTAACCTTCTGGTAGCCGCCATCGGAAGAGTGGCACCCTGTGGTCATAAAGGAATGGATGTGGTCAGCCACAATACACAGGTAGGCTGTGAAGTTTAAACCCTACACGGGTGGTACTAAGGGGCCCAAAGTGCACAAAGAAATTACCCCCATACCCCCCACACACACACCATAGTAATAGTAATAGTAATATCATCTTTATTGTCATTGAAACATACATTACAATGAAATTTGTTTTTAAGCCATCACCCTTGGGGAGCAGTGGGCTGCCATGTGCGGCGCCCAGGGAGCAATCTGGAGTTAAGGGTCTTGCTCAGAGACCCAGAATGCCGGCACTGGGGATCGAACCGGGTACTTGCATCCTTCTCTGAGTGCAAGCGCACCATGACACCATCAACAACAGCCTGCCCTGAACCTTTGATACAAGGCTGGATGGATCCATGCTTTCATGTTGTATACATAAGATTCTGACCCATCCAGATTCTTCAGACTACCCAAAAGTTTTCAAACTCTCGTCCAGTTTTGGTGAGCCTGTGAAGATTGTAGCCTCAGTTTACCGCTATTCGCTATTGAATTCAGTCAGTTCCATACATTTCAATTAGGTTGTACGTATAAAAACAATCCAGTCAATTTCAGTTTGCAATTTGATTGGATGAAGTTACTGACCTTGCAGCAATCGGTCCCCCTCAACGAGCATAGTGATACTGGACAGTGGATTGAAGCAAGTCTTTAACTTAGCAGCAATCCCTCATACTGAGCACGCATGTGGCAACACATAGTGTGTCCATGTCTTTAAAAAAAAACTAAATTATGTGCTTCTTAGGTGCTGTGGGTTGGATCAGTGAGTTAGAGCACCAAATTGCTGTTCTCAGCAGTTTTGTCCTCTTCCAGCCTTGTTTGCTCCAGTTGTTTTAAATGTTTTAATCTTTGATGAAAGATAGGGGCAAGTTTCTTGTGGTCATTTACTGACTCCTGACGACAAACGCTGTACCTGAATTGGATTTTCTTGTCTTTCCCATTTTGAAGAGTGACTTTGAGAAATGTGCCACTCTGTACCATCATATCATACCCTAAGAAAACAGGAAGTTGGAGATTACTAATTTAAAGCTTCCTTGACTCCTTGATCATATTTAAGATGCAAAATTAAAATAAAAACAAATATCAGTTCAAATTTGTTTAATAGCAATTGTCATGGATGCCAGTATTTATCACACCAGTGACTTTTTGGTATAAACATTTAGTTCTCAAGAAATTGTGTTGTGCTGTTGTTTCCTTTACTCAAAAAAGATAAATGTCCTCAAACACAAGGCTGGATTTTGTTCATTAAAACTTCAGTTTCAGATCGCTGAAATAAATAAATAAAAAAAAAAAATATATATATATATATATATATATATATATATATATATATATATATATATATATATATATATATATATATATATATATATATATATTGCAGAGCTTGCAGGTTTTCTTTTTCCAGTATATTTTACTCATAAGAGGCAACTGTTACTTTTTACTTCTGGGCTGACAGGAATGACTTCATTTAGAGGGAGGAAATTTTGCTTCTCATAGCTGCAACGGTTAATGTCCCAACCCTCATTGATGCGCCGCCTATATATATTTTTTCTTTACAGTGTTATTGCTTTTGTAAATAAAGTTAAAAAAAGTACAACTGACTGACAAACTTCATTAAAAAACTAACAAGTACTCTGTAGTACATCTAGTGATCTTATAGTGTCTGTTAACCTGTTTTGATATAATTATTAACACAAATACAACGAGTTGATATGTTGGTGTTAGAATATTAAGCTTATTTATGCCACACCCCTGCGCTGCTGTGGCCCTCTTTTTAGCAAGAAGCTTGCATCTGGACTCAGTTCCACCCCACCTGCTTGACCTATATTCAGCCTCCCCTTAGCTTTCTCTCTGGATCTCTAGACGTTTTTCAACCTCAGAAAACCCACTGGCAGGGGAATTACAATCCCTGCTCAAAGCCTGTTTAACTGTAAAATAATTCAAAATATGGCAACTACATTAAAAGTGTATTAAATTTGGTTATTGCATCGAGTTCTTACTTCGCCTAGACCTGGCATTGGCATCCGTGCCCAACAGTCATTTGGTACAAAAATACATATTCTACAGTAACACAACATCCAAAGTGCTGAGATCCTTGACATTCCAATGAACTTTACATCTGATTTTTTGCTCAGCATGCCATTGTTGTTTTTTTCTGGATTCGTGCAAGTGGCCAGAATCGGAATCACATCACTATCCACTCAAGAGCAGTAAGAGTTTATCACAGCTCATCCTTCAGTTAACTTTACAAGTGGGTGGATGTGATGCAGTTTGCCAAAGTCTGTTCTGCTTAGATGGAATGCAGAAGCTCCTCCGCTGGCTAGATTCCCAGCTCTTCATTGTCTGTTTCATTTTATTTTTTATATATCATTTATCATTTGTTTAGTAGCCTGCTGAAGCACCTCTACATTTGCAACTATGTGCGTCTGATGGGGTAAAAGTAGAGAATAATGTTTTTTTTAAATCTTGTTTTTCCTCCATTTACTGATCTGGCCAGCTCCAGTCTGCCCTCCTTGCGCCTGCTGTTCATTAGGTTTGCAGTGCTTGCTCAGCCAATCAGAAAGGCTTTCCTGCTTTACTTAATAGTAATGTTCCATTAGCTGTGTTTGTTTGTCTCTGGGGTTTTTGTTTTTAGATTAGGACCTACACCAACCTTTGTCAGATGCCAAATACATGCATGTCTGAAAATTGAAGTATCCCCCAGTTGTTTTACTTTATGGTGCTCAGTGCAAGTCTGGCAGACGGCACGGTGACTGAAATTGCTCTGGCAGAGGCCCTTTGTCTGGCTCTAATGGTCTGGGTGATTAGCTGACTAACAAATAGAAGGCAACCCACAACCATGTCTTAATCCAGATCATATACAGTAAGAGCCGAGTCGTTAACTTGTCTTTTTATGGAACTCAGACTCTAAATCAGACCCTAGCCTGAAGCATTGAATGCAGTGAGGAAAAATGTCAGAAACCAAAAGGAAATCTGTTAACTTTCAACATCATCATCAAATAAGTACGTTCGGATATTCATTTTGCTGTAACTAATTTCTGATCTTATTGAGTAGTTTAGGTATTTAAGAACATGTTTTCAGTATCAATTGACGTAAACTTTTATATCCTGAGCTAATTCACAATGTTTGTCCTCAGTTGGGCCTTTGCTTAGAATAAACAAACAATATTATGCAAACGTGCAACGTGCAACGTAAAACTTTATGAAGTTTTACGTTCATAAACAAAAAAGGTAAAAACAGGAAATTCGTTAAGACCAAAATGCACATCAAAACACACAACACCATGAAATTATTCTAAATTTTGAATGAAAATAAGATGAATCTCAATTTTTCTAATCCTCACATTCCAACAAATGAAGCTAAAGCGGAAATTCAGACTGAAGAAACTCATTGCTTACCTCCATCAATCAGGGACTCATTCGCCTCCGACGCAAGCCAATCAGCTTTGAACTGCTCCTCCTCGAAGCCAATCAATGTCCTGGATCCGTCTTAAAAGAACTTCAAATCCAGCTCAACTTCTACCCAGCAAGCAAGCAGTCGCTGTGCGATGTCTGATCTGGACTCTGATGACTGGATTCAACCCACCTCCATCCCCTTCTCCACCATCATAGCAGCTCCATCTGGCTTTCCTATGTGCTCCTACAACCTTGTTCCTATTAGAGTGTAATTCCTCCTGGTCTCTACAGAATTCGCTGTCATATCTCAATCGGTCCGACAGAAGACCGCCATGTTGAGCCTGGTTCTGCCAGAGGTTTCTTCCCAAAGGGGAGTTTTTCCTCTCCACAGTCGCTTTAAGCTTGCTCATCATGGACAGTCATGCAAACGTGGTTTTATCAAATTGGACATCTAGCTCAAACAGATCACCATATGGACTGAACAAACTTCTTCTATCTCCACTCCACCACTAGTTTCAGGCCTGGGGATCATTCCTATTCTCATACACCTGCTTATGCATACTGAAGTATAATTCAGCGTGAATGTTTCCTGCAGCCAAACTCTGAGCGCCAAACTCTTAAAATATTGTATCAATAAATTCTTCTAATTGTCTCTTCTTTCCATGTGAGTTTTTCAGATTGAAATGAGATTTACTTGGTTTATTTTCAGATATTTCACTTCTCTAAATATTTTTTTGGGTCCAGTGTCTGAAAGACCCAACTCAATATCGCAAATAATATTTTTTGGGAGAGCGGATGTCTATGTGCACATAAATGTAAGGTCAACTTTCGTTAGGTCTGCGTTAGTTGACCTAATGATTTTTCAAGTACATACAAAAAATGTTTACCTCCAACCCCAAATCTAACCGAACAAACCTGGAAAGGGTTACAAAGCTATTTCTTAGGTTAAGGACACAAATGCTAAAAAAATTTTTTTTAATAATGAACCATGGTGAATGTTTCCAGGAGTGGCCAGCCTACCAAAATGACTCCAAGAGATTGGTCCAGGAGGCTACAAAGACCCCAGAAAATGTTCTAAAGCACTGCAGGCCTCATTCAAAAGTTAATGACAGGGTTCAACCATTGGAATGACACTGGGCAACATGGCATCCATGGTAGAGCTCCAAAGTAAAACCAGCTGCTGACCAATACAAACATAGAGACTTGTGTCACATTTTCTTTAAAAAAAGAATATCCTAAAGCTCTTCAAAATTTCTGGAAACATTTTCTGTTGACTGATGAGACAAAATAGAAATTCATTACATATAGAAAATCATGTCCACAGTCAAATATAGTGGTGGCGGTGTGATTATCTGGGACGGCTTTTTTTGCATTAAGACCTAAATGACTTGCCTTAAATAATGAACCCATTAGTTCTGCTCATCAACTAGAATGCCCCCCCCCCCCACCCATCAGTTTGTGATCTGAAAATCAAATGTACCTTGGCAGAACTATACAAATTAATGGCTCAAAGACAAACTAAATGAAGGCTATGAGCGGCCTAGTCAAAGCCCGATATTTGATTTAGAACCAGTAGGAAGTTGTGAAGTAGATACCAACTTTAATTAGTCTTTTTTTTTTTTTTTTTTTTTTTTTGGAGGTTTCTTCAGTGCTTAAATAGCCAAATCCTTCTCAGCCAGCCAATAAAACTTTGTTTCTTACTTCAAAATAAAAGTTTCAAACCTAAAACCAGGGTGTCATGCTTTGAAATATGGTGGGAGAAAGCTCTACCAAAATGCTTGTTTTTCCATAAGTAACTTCTCCTAGGCTGTTTCCATCCATCCATCCATTTTCTTATTTTGCTTGTTAGATATTTAAAAGGTGACCATAAACGTGATGGTGAGTATTTGTTTTATTATTGTTTTTAAATACGACCAAATTGATTCTGAAAGTTTAAGTCAGGAAAAGTATGGAATCTGGACAGCTTTTAAATGGTTGCAATTAAGTCTTAAATGGCCTCAAGTCTGTTTGACTTTTTCAGGAGAGTTTCTTCCTGGTTCACCAAACTGAGTTTACTCCGTTGTCAAGTTCATGTGATTTATTGCTGCCCATAAATAACCAAACAGTACCTCTATAAAGAACAAAATATGCCAATAAGGAAGTGAAAATATAAGGTGAAAGGGTAAAAAACCTACTCAAGACTACTTACATCTGTTGTTGCAGTTCATGTTTATGCTGTTTTAGAGAGCTGAAACTGTAAGAACAAAAAAAAGAAAAAACTGTTCTTACCTCATGTGCACTGACTTAATTTTGCCCTGTCAAGGTGGTATTTACTCCAACAAACAGGTCAACAACATGGTACATCGTTTTACACAATAATGTTGCATGAGGTCAGTCATATATGTTTTTGCAGCATTGTAGTTCAGGTCAACCTAGCATCTCTTTCCTAATTGATTTAATTTTTTTTTTTTTTTACCAGCCTTTGGGTTATATAGCAAGTTTTTTTTTATTGCTGTCTTTGGCTAACAACAGTTCTGGAGGTCAACCAGCCCTGTTGCCAATCCCCATGAAGAGGCAAGCCATGAAACAGAGCTTAAGAAAACACTATAAAGCACTGCAGGGATGAGGAGAACTGAGACGTTTTTCCATAAGTTCATTACCACAAACAACCCCTTTCACAAATTAGTCATCATGACGTCTCTGTTAGTATAAAACTACTGCTCTGAACATTTAATACACTTTGTTCAGCTTCATGTTTAAATAAAAAAAAAAAAAACATTTTAGATCAGTACAGGCCTACTTAGTTTAATTTGTCGTTTTCCCTCAGTAGAAGCTTCTTCTTTTTCTTTTTCCGGGGAAATAATACCACAAAACTCTACCTAAAACATATTTGCTGGACTGTACAGTAAAGCAAAGAATAACTTCTGAAAATATGGAATGCTGATTTAAAATGTGAGTCCAGCTTCTCGTGTAATATACAAGATAAGAGGCTCTAAACTGCACTTGCCTGGATGGAGAATTGGCCGGTAAGCTAAAGTCGTGGGGAAAGTACACGAGCCAAGTTTGGCTGACCCGTTTTATTTAAACTGTAAAATGTAAATACGATCAAAGTGGCAAGTGCAAGCAAGACATAGCAATGATGAGGTGATTCTTTACTAACTTAGATTTTTATGGGGGAATCTACATTTGACTTGAGATGGTGCAGCCTCCCAGACTTCAGAGCACTTCTCACCTCGGCAGTGGTCATGGAGCTGCCCTTCCCGCACATTCCTGGGGCTGTGGAAGATAATTGCTGTGGTTTATGGGAGGGAGAGGCCCAGAAGAAACACTTCCATCGAACCTTAGTTGTTTAAGTTTCTAGTTCTCTCACAATTCTAGTTCAGACATAGAGTCGGGGTCTTTCCCCTGCAGTTCATAGGTCTGTGGTTACTTTTTGAAGCTGTAAATCTATCAATCATTCAGAGAGGGAAAAGAAACATTTCTCAGTGAGAGATGATGAGTGATCTACAGATACCAAGCTTCTCATCAAACACTTTCACTGAAGCTCCATTTCAGCAAAGTTTAGTTCCTCTCGCATTTTGGCTGGGGTTGAAATTGCAATGACTTTAAGTATGCATGGATCCCATTGGTACGTAAGTGTAAGGCAAAAGCATTAATACCATTTAAACTATTTTACATTTTCACACACACACACATCACAGCAGTGACATTCAATGTGTTGTCACTGCATTATATTTGATAGACCAACACTGAGTTAGCGCTCCTGGCTAATATTCCACTAAAACACAGAATAAAAAAGGAAATTAGCAGAAGCTAATGCTAATCGCTAACTGACAGTTGTCACTTAGTCTGTGTCTTCAGACAAAAGACGCTGCACGCCCACATACCGCCTAATGAACGCGCACAGTGCTGCATATTTTAGGGTGTGGTTTGTTTAGATCAGAACAAATCACTTTAGAAATATTTACACCGCAGTGTAAGCATATGAGAATATTCTATCCATCTGTGCTCAGTGGCAACTCTTGTTGCCCAATCACATTTTCTTCTTCTGTTTTTATCATGCTGACGTTGTCAATGACATTGTGACGCGTGTTCAGGCGTAGTAAGCAGATAGCGTGCCTTCGTCTGGCTTCTGGTGTGTGAACCGTTTTGCGAACATTGTTAGCAAACTTCCCGTTATCCGAACCCAATATAGTGGAAGCTAACCGGAAAAGTTAGCTCCGCAATTAGCTGTTTGCCGATTAGCCGGACTGTGCCCACCACGGCCAACACTAAGAAGTGCCCTCCAGAGTGTAAGAAAAAGGGTGCTTTTCAAAATTTGTTTTACAAGTAAATTCTAACAGGTGTGGTTGGCATTTGAATACAGCTCTTTCTGAGTAAAATCTGTTGCAACCAGTTACCTTTAGAAGTGACCTAATCAATGGATAGAGCTGTGAGAGAGCATTAGTGAACAAACAACATCATGAAGACAAACGTGGAGGAGTTCAGAGCAGGGTTAGATTATAAAACAATATCACTAACTTTGGACATTTCACAGAGCTCTGTTCATCACTGAAAATGGAAAATGTTTGAAACAACTACAAACCTACCAAGACATGGCCTTCCACTTAAATTGACTGGTTGGCCAATGAGAGAACTAATTAACGAATAGAGGAGCCCAGAGGCTCTAGACAAGCTCATATGTCATGCGTTCTAGAAATGGCCTTTACAGAAGGACAAGAAGAGAGTCATTGCTGAAAGAAAACCCCAAGGTGTGCTTCTTGCATGTCAGCACATGTCATGTTAGGGGACACACATAAACGTGGAAGAAATTGCTCTGGTCAAATGAGACTAAAAAGTGCTGAGACTGGGGCGGAGGTTCCCACTGTTGCAGGACAATTACCCTAAACATACAGAGCTGTACAGGTTTAGATTAAATCTTATTTATTTATTCTTACGTTTGAAGAACACAATCAAAGTCCCAACCTAATTTCAATTTACTACTCAAGCCAAAACCGTCTGTTTCCAGATGCTCGTCATCCATTCGAGAAGTTTGAGCTAATTTAGAAGAAAAAAAGAAGAATAGGCAGAAGTTTCAGTCACACTGGCAGCTGTTATCCCAGCAAGAGGTGGTTCCACAAACTATTGATTCAGGAGGAGCTGAAGCACAAAAACATAGTCTAGATTAGTTTAGTTTACCAAAGTGCACCAACTCCATCTGCTGTCCACACAGGTGATCATTTAGAAAGTGATTAGTTTCCTCACTTTGTTCCTAGAGATCCTTATAATGAATGACAAATAGCTTAATTTAAATTTTATGTGGTTTTTGGGCTTTATAATATATAATGTTAAATTGTACGTGACTTCTGGCAATGAAAGCTTCCCTGATACAGCAGACGTGATAAATGTGAAGAAAAGGGTATTGCTTATGTGGGTTCTAGTGTGGTTTATAACAGTTTGCACATATTTTAACCTCCCACTAAAAAAAAAATACATGAGCGATATAGACACTCGTTCTCATTTTTCTTTTTCTTGGCTTCATCTTTAAGCAAAAAAATTCCAGCCACTTTCTATCTGTTAGATTTTCTTTTTTAGCTAACGTCTTAAGATAACATGCCAGAGTGATCTGAAAGGTATTTCATTTTGTGGCTACCAGATAAAGTCTCATCTGTCAGCAGCTTCGTGTAACGGCACTTTTAAAAGCCTCATTAAGGCCACCTATGCTTTCTCACTGCTGTTTGCATTGGAAATTCCTCAAAAAAAACAACACAGCACTTCTGCAGATACCTTTTACAGGTGCACACAAGAGATAAAACTCTGCAAAGTGATCCTATTGCAGACGTGCATTTGAAAGGAATCGTGCAAGTTCATGAATTCAATTGCGTTATCCTTGCTGCAGAGCCTGCAGCAGAAGTGAACTTTAACGTGTGATTTGGTTTGTCGCATTGGGACGAGCTGACCCTTATTGATAAAAGATGAACCCACTGCGGCTGCTGCTGGAGAGAGCCATCAGCATGTACAAACACACAGACATGCGTCCACAGACGCATTCTCTCGTGCTCGATACACACAACAGCAGCTGCACCTGGGAATTTTGGCTTCACTACAGCAGATGCATGGTTTTCAAACCCGCCATGAGAAATAGAGAGGAAATGTATCATAAATGCAGGCTTCCAGCATGACGTCTCACGAGAAAGGGTTTTAAATAGAGTAATAAAGGATTACATTGTTCTGTTCATAAGGAACATTAGATATTTCCTTCATTCAGTCACCCACCCAGTCTTTGAGCTGCTGTTGATATTAAACTAAGGAATCCTATAGTGTTTCTATATATACACGTACTGTGTGTATATATATATATATATATATATATATATATATATATATATATATATATATATATATATATATATTTACTGTAACACCCACCCTTTGTATTACGTCAGCTTTTGTAGACATAACTATGAATTTCTCTCATGTTGTTCTCCCACAGCTGTAACTCCTGCCAGAAAAAGGCCCTCCAAAAATGTTCCACTTTAAATACATTATTTTACTCTTGTTGTTCAATAGTACCTCTGTCTTTTTCTCAAGTGAGTTAATTCACACATGCTGCATCTTCTCTCTGTAGATGCTTCTGCCACTCAAATTGTGTTTTAAAAAGAAAATGATAAGATGTAAACTTTCTTTTTCCTAAATCTTCTGTAGTTTTATATGTTTATGTTTTTTTCTAAGCATGTTAAGTTTAAGATTGCTTCATAAAATGTGTCATACAAACAAACTGGGCTTGGCTCGCTCCCAAAAACCTAACCAAAAAGTCAAGGTAAAATACCTGGAAAAGGTTGGCTGAAGCTGATGAGACAGTGTCATTATGCACAGAAGCAGGTCTTGAAGGGTTAGGGTAGGGTAGGCGACGTCTGAGACGAAGCCTTTACATCAGAATAGTACAGTTCAGAAATACTCTCACAGACAAAAATCTTAATTTTTTTTTTACTTAAATCCTGAGGTCTCATGAAACTAGTACTGAACCTTTTCCCTATAATAATTTGGGGAGAGAAATGGGGAGAAATCCAAATGGGGCAGTAAGGGGGCATCATGTGTGGGACTTTTGCAACAGGAGAGATTTCGCAAAACAAGTCAGAGGAGAGTTTAATGTGGAAATGTTGATGCAACTTCTCAAGACATCACCCATGAAGTTGAACGCTGGGTGCAAATAGGTCTTCCCAATGGACAATGAGTATAAGCATACAGCCGAATAAGGTTCAAATTGACTGAAGGACAGAAAAGTCCACGATTTGGAGTAGTCATCACTTATGGTGTCTGCAGTTTGTATCTCTAGTTGGGGCTCTGAATAATGTTTCAACCAAAATGGGAATATTCTAGCGACTAGTTGGAAAAATGGTTGAATTTGCCGTTAGTTTTGATGCTATGGATTAAAACAGAAAAGAAACATTTCCACAAATAGATATTTTGCAGAACTTTATATGTCACTGTTTTGTCGAAATACAAACGGTCAGCATTGCAAATAAATCGTTTATATCATAAATCTGCACTACATTCTATATGAGAGCAGACATGTTTAATACAATCCTCCGGACTACTTAGCAAAGCAATTACTTTCTCAATCCAAGTTCCAACTCATGGAGATGTTGTTGGTGTATCTCTGAACAGGAATTTGGAAAATACGACTTCTGAGTACAAAGGAAGGTGCCAAACGCCCTGATCTCAGTCCAATAGAAAATTTGAGAACAAAAGTGATGTGTGCAAGCAACGTGGCCTTCAAATCTGATTTAGTGACTCTTCTAGCTAATCTGCTAACCTGAATATTGTACAAAGCAAAATCATCTATGTTGGAGATCTTAACGGCATGTCTGTCTTTAATAACCAGAATGTTAAGTTTGTACATTTTTATTGTGACAACTCCAAGGCAAAACATGTCTACTTTTGGTCATATATATTTTGGTCTTTTTTCTCCTGAAGTCAGACATTTTCCTTCACTGAAGCCTTCCATGCATACGCATAGTTAAGTGTGACTTTACTGACAGTATCTGGTCTCCAACTGATTTACTGATTTAGCAGACTTGTATATCAATAGTGAGACAAATAAGGAATCTTCTGAGAGGCATTCCTTTTTCAGCATTTACAGACACACTTACATTGACAAGTTACTGGATTTTGATTCTTGTATTCTTGTCCTTTGCTCTTTTTGTCTCTCTAGCTTTAGGTCAGATAATGCTGTACGTGGATGGCATGAATGGCCTCATATCTCACAATGAAACAGTCCAGTGGCTTTACACCTTGGTCGGATCAAAGGTAAAAAGGATACGAGGTGTTAGCCTTGAAAAGATCTTCACTCAGGCTCGAGATTGTGAACTCAGTAATCTCATCCCAGCAGTCTGAGCTCACTAATCTCGTCAGAGCACTTAACAGATTGAATCATGAACTTCATTGTCCCTATGGATTCAATCCTCTCCTGACATTGTGATGCTTCAGCCCCCTTGTGGCCAAATTGAAAGGCCACACTGGGGGAAGTTTTCCTTTTTTTTTCACAGAGCCAACGTTTCTACCGTTTTGTGTAAATAACGACTGAATACTCGGCTTCCGCTTTACTGCTTTTAATGAAAACCACCCGTACTAGAGTGATTTATGGCAGAATATCACAATTCATGCATTAGTTTTCCTGTCTTCTAAAGCTACATTTAAAGTTCAGCAATATTAATGTCTGCTATATTGCAATCCCAACACAGAGCACATATGCAATTTCTCCTTAGCTATTATATTTCAGGTGCCATGCAATAAACACGTGCCTGCAAATAATAAATTTTGCCACTTGGATTGTCTTTCACCTTCCCATATATAAAGATCTTAGTGACCAAGATCTTACAGCTCAGTTAGAGTGGTGGGAATATTAGCACCATGGGGAAAAAAGATGTCATCGCAGCATTAATCAACAATATTGCAATGTCACATTTTGCAGATATTGTGCAGCCTTAGTTTAAGACTACGTTTTGTGCCTTTTTTTGTATTAACAATAGTTTCGTCTGGTGGTGAAGACGTCCCTCAAGCTGCTGCTGGTGTTTGTGGAGTACACGGAGAGCAACGCCGCCCTGCTCATAAACGCTGTGAACACTGTGGATAGCAAAGGAGGTACGGGCCAGAAGGATTAAAACAAGCAAGAAATCAGACGCTGAATGCAACTGTCATTAGCATTAAAGTCCACTTTTATCAAATATCAGTAGAGTGGCACCTAGGGCATTTTTTATTTATTTTTTTGCTGTTAATCTGGTGATCATTGTTCAATCGCTCTATAAATCTACACAACAAATTTCCCTCCAAAAGTCAAAAGCAAGTTCATTTTAGTTTTATCTATTTACCACCGAAATTTAGCCTTTATTGTATGCTACAATATATGTAAACAAAGAGGTAAGAAAGATTTAAGTAGACAAAAAAAAAAATATATATATATATAAGTCTGCAGAAAAATAAATAAAACGGACCACCTATTGATTAATTTTTATATGTGTTTAAAACAGGGAAACTGATGCAGAAGGCTGCAGAGTCTGCACATAAACCGATGTAGAATTAATTAATGAAGCACGGGTCCAGTTATGGTGTTCTAGTTTCCTCTTACTGTTATTAAATGTAATAAATAAACAATGTGACTTGCTTCTTAGAGTCTGTTTCGCAAATAAAAAAATAATTGCAGTGGCTTTATCTTTTCTGCTCTTTCCCTGCCCCTGTTGCCGCCTCTTCAGATGATAAAGGCATTGTTTTAAATACTCGATGCACTTCATACTTGTAGCTCTTTTGAAACTACAGCTTTGACATAGCTGGTGCTGAACTCAGCTGACGTATATGTGCAAACACAGTGGCTTCTTTGCACACTGAATGGCATGGAGAACATGTTATTATGTAAAGAAAAATCATACAATTATTTTACAAATATTATAATTTAACCTTTATTTAACCAGGTGAAGTCCTTCTGAGATTGAAACAACGGTGACCAAGTTTAGAAGTCATATTAATTGCAAGCACAAGGGCAGTTTCCAAACAACCTTTTGAAACAATCCAAAATGAATTAATAAATTCAGAAATTCTGACAATGTAAAAGTTACTAAGTGGAGTCATCAAAGTAACAAACTAAGGCACTGTTTAATGGATTTAGGTTGTCTAACATCTAAGATATAATGGTACAATTTAAGTGTGATGACTTCAGAAAGTTTCAGTTTAATTTGTGAGGTGTTGCGACCAGGACGCTCAGTTCTCCAATTTATTCCGAGCCGTTGGAACAAGATGGTGCAAGGACCATATGCTGCAAGAACACGGTGCATATGATTGACCCCCTCCCGCACAGAACATCACTATAACCAAGTGGCATAAAAAGGCAGGAAAAGGATTTTGCAAGCTATGACGGAGAAGCAGGATTTGTTACGGTGACAAAGCTTCACCCCCAATATGTGAACTATAAAGTGCTTTAAAAGAAATATGCTGAAATTAGAATCAAAACATATTTAATTTGCTGCTGCAGAGTAAAAGCTGAGGGGCGAAACCCAGGATATGTGATCACATCAGCTGCCCTCAGATACACTGTAACTCCACCTTTAACTACCTGCTCTAAAAGCTCAGCATTGTTTTGTGAGCGTTCAGCAGGGGCTGGCCCTCTGTGAGTGGAGGGGTCAAGTATCCCTCTGTCTCTCCTGAGTGTGAAACCATTGCTGCTGGGGGTTATGTAAGATCGCATGACCCCCAGACCTCACGGCTGAGCACGGGGGAGATAATGCCACCAAGGCTCTTTTTCACAACTGAAGCTACTAAATATGTATCTATTTTTTTAATTCTTACTCGTAGGTGTATGTAAACCCTTTTTTTGTACTTTAAGATGGACATATGGATTGGTACACTTTTTTTCCCCATTTACCAGTATCTTTGTGAATCCTGAAATACAGATGTTTCTGTTTGGGTGTAGTAATGCATAATCCCTTTCATGACTTTGGCGCCACAGGTAAAAAACTTTGGGCAAATGTCATGGAGATCCTTGAGGAGAAGGATGGAGTCGATACCGAGCTGCTGGTGTTTGCCATGACGCTCATTAATAAGGTCAGTAAATACAGTGTACTAACTGCTTTACATTTTATTATGGAAGAAGATTTTCCTAATTTGTTACATACGCTTGTGTCCATATCATAATATTTTATAACAAATAGCTGTCAATGTTTGAAGGGACTTATCAAGATGAGGACGGAGTGTGTTAATCATATAAAGAAGTGTTTTCTGCAAAGGAGCATTCATTCTGTAATGTGATCAGACTCACCGGGTCATTTTCTCTGCCAGATTAAATCAGATGCAGACAGTCGGCTAATTTTCCCTCCAGTTTAAGAGAATCAGTCGGCAGATGGATCTCATTATTTCTTGTGTCCAACAATAAAAGAAGCTTCTCTGACACTTTTCTTTTGCTGGGGTCCCAGTGATAGTGGAGGGGGCTTTGCAAAATGTATTTCATGGTTTAAAACTGTAGGTTATTTTGAAGTCTTTCTGCAGGGAGTTTGCTTGTTCTCCCTGTGCATGGGTGGGTTTTCGCCGGGTGCTCCGGCTTTCACGCACACTCCAGAAGCATGACTGTTATGGTAGTAGGTCTCTTTAAATTGCCCTGAACTGTCTTTGGGTGCATGGATGTCTGTCCTGTGTGTCTCTGTGTCGCCCTGTGACGGAAGGGCGACCAGTCCAGGGTGTAGCCTGCCTCTCACCCTTTGAACGCTGAAGCCCCCCACCCCCACGTGACTCTTTAAGGACATGCTTGGTTGGATACATGTTGAAAACTGACCTTTAATTATATACATTGACAAAATAGTAAAATAATACCAGTTTACTAACATTTCACAGCCTGCTTAAGACATTTGATTATTAGATATAGTATGAATAACTCAGCAGAAATTGTGGTATTAAGGTGTAACACAGCTGTTATGCAGAGAAATAGAGAAAATGCTTCCTCATCAAACCTTTTGATTTACTGTCATCAATTAAAATCAATCTGATTAACCTGAATCTAACTTCTGCTGTTTAAAAAGAGGTTTCATATTTAGAATATATATATATATAAAGAGAGAGAATTTATTGAACGTTGTTATATATATGTATCTAAAATAAAACCCATAGCTTTTAATATTCTATTGTAGTATAATAATAATAATAATAATAATAATAATTATTATTATTATTATTATTATTATTATTATTATTATTATTATTATTATTATTATTATTATTATAGTTGAAGACTCTTTTTCAATTCTAAGTTCAATTCCCAGTAAGTAACATTAAACAAATGGATAGAAAACAAATCTGACAGTGCAGGAAATATTTCCAACCTTTTTTTCCATCCAGTTGTTTGTTTAAAAACAAAACCTTTTCCACCACTCAGACTCTGGCAGCCCTTCCAGATCAGGACTCCTACTATGACATGGTGGACTGTCTTGAGGAGCAAGGCATTGAAGCCATGGCCCAGAGACACCTGAGGAGAAAGGGCACTGACCTTGATCTGATCGAACAGTTCAACATCTACGAGGTCAGAAATCACTCACCGCAGACAGATACCACAACTTAACATGGTGGTATTTGTTCCTGACTAAGCTGCAGGTTACATGACTGCCTCACCAGCCTGTCAAACTGACGATTTATTGTGTGATCCAGATGATTCTTCGCCACGAGGACGGCGACGACGACAAAGCCCAGTTGCCCCCGTTCGGCCGAAAGGACCGTCGCAGGGCTAGCGTTGGCGGTACCAATGAGAGACGGGGCCTGGAGAGAAGAAGGAGCCGGAGACATTCGCTTCAGAATAACAGAGCGCATACTTCCAGCCTTGCATCTCCGAGCAGCTCTCACCCCCATTCCAGCAGCTTCCTGCCCTTCGGGGGCCAGCGGGTCGAAGACATCAGCGAAAGGTGAGGCAAGGGAAGCAAAAGTATGGAAAAGGTGAAGGATATTTTAAAAAAAGGGGATGTTTTCTGGAATGTATTTGTCAGATGTATAAGCCCAGTCTTGAGCAGACCCATCTATACTCTATCCAGACCTAAAGCAGAGATTTATTATAATTTGAAGAATGAAATAGAATACTTCTGCTGCAAGGGGATGTTATATTAATTCTCTTCATGTCAGAGCTTCTCTCCAGCAACAGCAATCATCTATAAACTCTTGATATAAGCTACCTCTGCTCTGCCTTATGTCAGGTTTACTTCAGAGAGAATGCTCTGACCTTAAACTACACGATTCCATGTGCTTTCATATCATGCAAAGCTGCATTACAAAAATCACTCAGAGTTTAAAACTGATCTTTCGATGAAGCTCACGTGAACCCTTTATTCAACCTTTTTATTTTACAGTGCAGCCAAAAGACACCGCTTTGATTCAGACTCTGTCTCATTAAGGTACAACGTTAAAGCAATCCAGAACAGAATACCCACTCAGGTTCTCGGCTGTGCTCAGGTCTCCAGGTTTGCTAAATTCAATCCAGTAGGCCATGCGATACCAGCCGATCATATTCCATCCTGCCACAGGAAACTCAAGCTGCCTTTGAGGATCACAATTTTCCATATTGCTAATGAAATCCAGGCAACCTGGAGGGATTCAAACAGCAAACTGGCAGCAGACGTCTGTGTGACGATCCCACACTATCAGTTAAACCTGACGAGACATCTCCTGCAGCTCTATCTCTGGGTATTAGATTAAATCGAATCATTTGATTTTAGCAAAGTTTTTTGAATTTATTCTGTTAGTATTGTATTTATGCTGCAGTTGATCCCAAAAGTGTACTCACCCCTGGTAACAGACAAATTATTAGGATGTAAAATAACTGTCATGCTGTTTATCCTGTACAGTTCCACTTGATCAACATGTTTATCCTGGTTTCATAAGTGTGCAAACCATACAACTACTTTATTACTTTTGATTGATTTTTGTTTTTTTTGGGTAAGAGTCTTTTGGTTATTTAGCAGTGTTTGCTTTTCTCTCTCAATATTTGGCATGAAATGAAACGCTTCACTGCAAAAACGGAACTAAAAATAAGTAAAATGTTCTTAAAATTAGTGCATTTGTCCTTGATTTGAGCAGGTAAATAAGATGATTTGCCATAAAAATAGGAACAACTCTTCTCCATCATCTTATTTCAAGTGCAGGATGTCTAATTATCTTATTTTAGGGGTCAAAATACTAATTCCATTGGCAGATAATCTTATTTACCTGCTCCAATCAAGGACAAATACACTAACTTTGAGAACATTTTACTTATTCTTAGATCCGTTTTTGCATTGTTCCTATTTTAGGTAAGCAATGATTATCAATATTATTTTTTTAAATCTTCAAATGCAGAGACTTACGTGCCTTCTTTTGGTAGAATTGCCTTGTATGCCGCTCAAAACTCAGACGTTTTGGGGCATCCTTTCACAAGTTTTCAAACAGATGATTATGGGGCACATCCATGCAGGAAACTGTACCCAAAGATGAACCAGACTACTGGAGGGCCATAATTCTCTTCCTGGTACTGTGTATTGGCTGATTTCTTTAGATTTTCCCATGATGCCACAGAAGGAAGCAGTGTGTTTAAGGTGTTCCCTCTAGTTAATTCAAATGTTTCAAATGTTTGAATTAACCAATCAGAATCTTACAAAGCCATTACATCGTAATCTCTTCTCTCCCAAATTAGTGTATGTAAACGTCTGAATTTTAAGGAAGTAATAAGAAAAAACAATCCCTGTCTCATTGTTTTGGCATTTACCAAATGCAAGAAATGTTGGTAATCCTAAATCGTAATGGGAAGGGTTCTGTCTGATTTATTGTAAGACATGAAAAATAAAATGTTTATGCATCTTTTTGAACAACATGGGTAGTGTTGTTATTTGGTTTTACAATTTCCTCTAACGTACTAGTCTGTTCCGTCACAGTACAGATGGAAAAAATAAAACATTTTTTATCTTAATCTGATGTTTGCTACAAAAACCTGCCATTTTAATTTAAAGTCTCCATACCTTTGAGGGTTACTGTGTTTTACTGAATTTCTACTAATATGTAGCGTTAGCTGTTGCATGTAAACATCCATCGTTTGTTTTCTTTGTGGCATCCCACTAAATGTTGTCAAAATCTGCTAACGTATGTCATCGCTTGTTGCCTTTCTGCGCTAACACTTGCAGCGCTTTCTCTGACAAAGCATGTCTCGTGTGTCTCATCTCTGTCCGTTGTCTCCCCCTGGGCCAACCCCTCTGCGGTTTCGCATTGTCTCTCTCTAAATTCCCACTCCCCTCCTCCTGCCCACCTACATCCTCCCTTTCATCCCTTTCATTCGTTCCTCGGCCCCTCCTCTAACCGCAGAGAAGAGGAAGATGAAGAAGAGGAGGAGGAGGAGGAGGAGGATGAGGCAGATGATGAAAGCCAGCCAGACACGGAGCCCTCTAGACAGGGCTCTCGCAGGTATTTGAGGCCAGCCAAGCAAGATGCAGTTGCCTCTTTTTTCCTCTCTCAGCATCTTCCCTGTCTGATTGCCTTACTCCTTCTCTGTGGACTCCTACTCTCTCATATTTTGTCCTCCTAGTGTGGCTCCAGATGTAGCAGACACTCCTAACATGTGTTTGAACTTAAAGTGTATAGCCCACCTCCTCCCTAATGCCAGTGACCCTGAAGGACAGAGAGACATTCTCAGCATCAAGACCCGGACACCGTCTCCTGTGTCCGTCGCACCTAAAAAGAGGACCTTTAGTCCTTGGTGTGTTTCTCTCTGCCACCATTTTCTTGTCTGGTGCTGTAGTTGGAAGGAAAGGCTTTGCATATGCTCAGTATTAGTCAGCTTTTGAACCTTTTCCTTTCTTCCTTTGATTCAAACCAGGCTCAGGTGCCTTTTAGATTTGATGAGGGACTTGCATTACATGTGGCTCATTACTCATCGTGAAGCACATCACTACTGAAGCCTGTATTTCTACTGGTGAAACTTCAGAAAGCATAAAAGCACAACTAATGCCACTATCGTTTTAAGTCGGCCCTTATAATTATACAGTTTAGCGCTTTATATCCTGGATCAGTTACACGGAAAATATCTTGTATTAGTTCCCAACTTTATGATAGTTGCCAGAGAAACCGATGGACCCGTTTAGATTCGCTTGCATCCATCCTCAAGCAGATGTGAAGCACAGCCGTGCAGATATTTTCTTTCCCGTGGTCCATTAGTAAAATTTGATGTTCTGAACCAGAGCTAAGTTAAAAAAAAAGAGTAATGCTGTTTATCCAATATATTAGTGTGAGGGTTTTTTATTGGTTGTTGCTGTGTCTCAGATAATCTTTTAGTTAGTGATGCCCTGATCAGGTCTTACCGAATGATGCAGATTTTTTGCTTTCTTTGAGGTCCGAACTAAACATTTTCTTGCTAAGAGCTATAGCTTGAAAAGCACCGATCATAATTTTGCTGCTGATTTCCAGTCTCCAAGTTTGTAAACATTTGACCTGCAGATACAGATTTTAGCCAACCCCAAGTTCCCTTTAACACAATAATATAATTTTTTTTTTAAGTTTTAAGGGTTTAGCCATTAGTGATCAATGGGACCTGAAGCAACCCAATGCAATGTATTTTAAAGAGCAAATGCTCTAAGACAGGAATGTACAATGTACAAATTATTTTAACCCGTCTTTTGTATAATTAGCATAGTGAGGGCTCCTCCGTATTCCCTAAAGAATGTAGACCCTTGCCCTAGTGCTAAGATTTTTAGAATTGGCTGCAAACATTTAGAAATCTTGCTATTTTATGACGAACGCAGGTTAAAAGCTCAAAAGTATAAAGCAGGGCAACTTTGCTCTATTTTGTTTAGCCTTGCTGAAAGTTTTGCTCTCCCTCTCTCACTCTGCTGCAGCCTGAGTGAGCTGCAAACATATCTCAGCACATAAAAAATAAAATGTGCTTTTAAATGCATCCTTTCAGCTCTGTGCTTTCTCTATATTGCCTTTCAAATGCCTCACTGATACAGAAAATAGCTGTCTTTGAGTCTCAGTAACATCATCCACACAGATTAATGTTGTCGCTGCCGTGACCTGGTAGGGCTTAGGTATAGGCTGTTCACTGATCGGCAAAAGAGCTGATTACAGAGTTTCCCACTAGACTGTCAGCAGTCAGGGCCGAAAAAGCTTAAAATTGGTCAATTCTGGTCACCAGACAATTTCTTTGTGCATCTCTAATCCCTAATTATAAGTTGTACATATATTTCTTAGTTTTTATTTTGATGAACTAAACATCCAAAAAAATGTTATATAATCCAACCGAAAAGAAGAGATTTAGATTGTAATTCAGCCTCTATTTATTCGTCCAAGCATATGTTCCAAAAAAGGGAGAGTTTCAGCTTTGATGCATCTAATAAATGGGGAAAAAAACCTCAAAATTTACAATCAGTCGACCAATCACCGGTCAAAGCAGATCCAATGAGAACTGGTTCATTTTGACCACAGGGCTAGGGATTGGTGCAATGCTAGCCTCAATAGCAATTAGGTAGCTTAGTATAGGTGATTGGACCATAGCTGAAGTTTGTTCTCTGTCTAAAACATACTAGAAGAGTTGAATTAAGAGTTTTATATGGTAAATTAATTGTTTTTAAATCATACATGATGTACTGTGCTGTTTTTGCTTTCTAAGAAGTCAGTTGACTCAATCTTTAGACAAAGATGGGTTCTTCCTGTCTGCTCTGCTGTCTCATGGTCATTAAGCTCTCTATAATCCATCTGCTCTCTAACTCAACTCTCTCTCTCTGTCTTTCTCTTTCTCTCTCCCTGACTTACTTTACTTTATTTCTTGCCTACGTCTCCAGTCTGACAGATGCGGCTCCTTCTACAACTAACACAACTAGAGGGCCCTGCTGGGCTGAAAGGTAAGATCAGGCATCGACAGGTCAGGTGTAACAGAACTATGTAGAAATACATATGTGAATGTTTTATTTATCTCTTTTATTTGACACCTGAAACACTAAAAACCATGGTTGAACAAATACACAGATGCATCTCAGTAAAGTCTCTATAAAGCTTGTCAGTTATAGAATAGCTTTATAAATATAATTATTAGGGCACTTAAAATGTATATTTTTTTATAATTTATATATATATATATATATATATATATATATATATATATATATATATATATATATATATATATATATATATATATATATATATATATATGTATGTATATATACCTTGTAAATCTTTCCCAAACTCTTGAATGGGCTTGACTTCGCAGTCCTCTCAACATTGTTTCCTGTTCATCTTTTTTCTATCATACTTTCTCCTTCCACTAAACTTTACATTAATATTCTTGTATAAAGCAGTCTTCTGTGGCTTACAACTTCTTGTGAAGAGTGTAAGGGGACTGTCTGCTGGTAAACTCAAGTCAGCAGTTTTGCCCATGAATGTTTAGACCAAAATTTCCAATTTCTGCAAATACATAAATAATAAAAGAAGAAAAAAAAACATTGCAATTGGTCGGTGTTTCAAATTTCGCAATTTACTTTTTACTGTTATTCTAAATAACCCAGAAAGCAGGACTTTGCATCATGTCACAAACGCATGTTTTAGTTATTTAAGTAAAATATAGGAGAGACAATAATTAACGAGTTTATTTTCTTGTTCTTTACCAGAATAAGTGCTAATGGCGCCACCTTTCCTGGCAGAAATCAGACTCCCACATCCCCCATCCACAGACTCAGTAACTCGACACCCTCCGCACCTGACTCAAAGGCTGACAGGTGAACACATGAACACATTTTGTAGCTTTAATAAAATTCAGATGTCACTTAAAAAAAATGAATACCCATCGCTAAATTTTTAACAACGCCTTAACATGCTTTCCTTTTCCTGACGTTTATACAAGCAAAACTGCTATTGGCAGCTTGCTGACGTCCTCGTACAGGCAGCATCAGGAATCTCTGACTGCGGAGAGAGAGAAGAGACGTCTGGAAAGAGAGGAGCGTCTGCAGAGGATCGAAAGAGAAGAGAGGAATCGATTCAAGTTAGTCTCGCCTTGCCAGTTAGATAAAACCCAGCACGACTCTGTGTTGAAGAGCCTGCAGTGCTTTCTTTACCGCTACAGGTTCAGGCTCCAGTCTCAGCTCCGTTATGGTTCTCATAAATCGCTCCTCAAGCTGAAAGAAGCTGGGTTTTATTTATGGGGATCATTACACTCACTGAAACGTGACAGGAGGACTCTGCAGAAACATATGTTCTCCTTACATGTCACATCATAGCCTTTTGTGAGCCACAGTCCAAATGTTTACCATCAGGGCAGTCGGCACATTCAGGATTTATATTTAGTAATGGATAAATTCTACAAGTTGTAAATTGTCTTTTCTCAGTCACTTTTTTTTTTTTTTGTCTCAGTCGTGATCATGTGGAAAAGAGGGAAGAAGTGAGACAAGCCAGAGAGGAAAGGTGAGTTCAAGTGGATTCGTGTTTTTGCCTCCCTGTGTTCCTATCCTGTTCTCTGAACTTGGACATACAGCTCAAATACTTGAAAGAAAGCCTAGAAAAGAAACTCAACATCAACAGGCAGTAGCCAAAAATGCCTCACAGTGCTTTTAAAAAAAAAAAGCGGATTGCATTATTCATCATTTGGGTCTTTGATTAATGGGATTGTGGCCCCATTTGTCCACAATTTTCCTGGAATGAGACGGCATAAATGGGTAATATTCACAGATATAATCATTGTTATGTAGGGCTCTCATTTTTCCAAAAATGTCATTTTTTTCTAAGGCTGGACATTTTTAATGTGTCATTTTCTTGGAAAACATCTCACTCTGAAATAAATAAATAAATAAATAAATAACTGGACTAAATAACACTCAGTTTTGTTTTTCAGTTGAAAAAAAAAAAGATTTTGCACAGTGCCTGGCACATTCTTTTTACATTTTGTCACATTTCAACCACAGACTTCAATGTATCTTGTTTGGATTGTGTGTCGTTTGAGATACGTCTCTACTAGCTTCACACATCTTGAGACTAATTCTTGCTTAGTGCTCCTTGCACAATAGCCCACCTCTGCTAAAGAAAAGCAATCCCACGGCATCATTCTGCCACCGCCGTGTTACACTGTAGGGGTGGTGTGTTGTTGTTTGCATAGGCCAAAAGGTTCCATTTTGGTATCATCTGGTCTCATTCTTTTGACAATAGCTTTCTGCTGGCACCCTTTCCATACAGGCTAGGATTTGTAAAGTGTGCAAATAATAGTAGTTCTGTCAGCAGACTCTCCCACCTCAGCTGTGGATCTCTGAAGCTCTTCCAAAATCACCATGAGCCTCTTGGCTACTTCTCAGATTGATGCTCTCCTTGCCTTGGCAGGTTTGCAGTTGTGTCATGCTCTTTCAGCTGTTGGCGTGAACAGCGCTCCTTGACACATTCAAATCTTGGGATGTTCTTATAACCTTAGCCTGCTTTAAACCTCTGGATGACTTTCTCCCTGATCTGGCGGCTGTGTTTCTTGGTCTCCATGATACTGTTTGCTTACTGTTGCTCTCTAACAAACCTCTGAGGCCTTCACAGAACTGCCGTATGTCACGCTGAGATTAAATTACACACGGGAACACTCTCTTTACTAACTAGGTGACATCTGAAGACATTTGGTAGCACTGGCTTTAAGTTTGGGGAATGAAGAGGGCTGAAGACAAATATCCACCTCACTTTTCAGATTTTTCTTTGTAAAAATTGCTGAAACCCGTGCAGCCTGTTCATTCAGCTTCTTAGGTTTCCATTACTATGGTTTGGGAAATCACAAATCCTCCAAGTAAGATACATTCTGACTAATGGTTACAAGGTTGAAGGCATAGTAATACATATTTAAAGCCAGACTTCATCATAACTGCACCTCTCATTGAATTAAATGGCAGAGGAAGGATAATCAGAGCTTCATTTGTTTTGTTTTTTTGGGGTTTTTTTTTGTAGGTACAAGGCAGTGGAGAGGCTGGCTGCAGAGGAATTTGAGCGGGAGCGCCCTCGAGTGCCGACAAGAGGACGAACGGAGATCACGCTGTGTTTGAGTCCAACGGCAACCAGCCGCTCAGTATCCCGTTGTTCCACATCATCACCCTCCATCTCACAGGAAGAGCCAGTGAAGGCTGCAGAGCAGATGTTGGGTAAAAAGCCTTTTTGGGGTATCCTGCTATTTGTTTACCATTAATGTTTCCCCTCATAAAGAGGGGAAGATACCAAATGTTGCTGCACAGCAGTGTGCAACGACTTTACACTTGATGGATGGACCTGGGATACAATTCAGCTGAATGTTTATTGAACGGTAATGATTAAGACTCAACAAAAACATACAGGGATGTCAGAAGTTTACACACACTTATCGGCAATCCGTGGTGGGTGTACAAAACACGGCCAAAAATCGTGTGATAATTCAAGTAATTTTGAAAAGAAAAAAAACGACTGGACTTTTTTCCGAAGTTTGAAGACGTTTCGCTTTCCATCCAGAAAGTTTTCTCAATTCAAATGTCTGGAGTAATGTGGCGTTCCAAGCTTCATATTATTGCCCAAAGAGGCCTTGTTATGGCTTAGATAACATGCAAATTAAACCAAAATTGGTCCACCCCTTAGCAATGGGGAGTCGTTAGGGTCATCGTTAACTTTTTTTTGGAGTGATCATGACCTGGATGATTCACCAGCATTTTGAAAAATAACATTTTGCCCTTCATTCTGATTTCTTTCCAGGAGCAGAACGCATCTCAAGTCCACAGAGCAGAACCAAAAGTCCTGCGCCTGCATTCTTAGAACCTCCCCAGACACAATATCACAAGACTGAGACAAAGACACGTGCAGACGCAGGGAGTGTTGCTGGGCTACAGAGCGGCGAACCTGCCGCAGCACCGCTGGATGAGAAGGAGCTGTCAGGAAAGGACAGGCTAGAGAAACAAGCGCAGGAGATTCTTACAGAACAGCAGGAGAGCGTTGATGAGTTTGGAGCTGAGGAAGCAGAGGCGACCGACGCTTCAGAGGTAGGAGAGCAAGGTGGGAACGTGGACCTGGAGGAGAAGGTGCAGCCTGCAGAAGGGGAGGTGGAGGATAGTGTGGTGCTGAGTGAGAAAGAGAGACAGAACGAGGAGGTGAATGAAAAGGACAACTGCTCCGCATCCAGCATCTCCTCTACAAGCAGCACTCTGGAGAGGGAGGAGCGGGAGCAGAAACTTTCTAAAGACAACGACTCAGGTACTCAACCTGGGTTTGTTTTGGTTGATTTTCATTGCTTCGGTGCTCAGCAAAGCTATTCACACTCTTTGAACGTTTTGACATTTTTCATGTCAAACCCACAAACATCAAGGTGTTTTACTAATGTAAGCATAGTGTGCATAATATCAGGGAGGCCTGCAATATGCAATAATGTCAGTGAATGCCCCGATGACATTACTGATAAGTCAACAAGGACTTAGGTCTCCAGTGTTCATGTGTTTTTGCTTTTGGCATATTGCAAACATAGATGCAAGGTACTGCAAATAATGAAAATATATATTTTTTACATCCCAATGTGGTTTGATTTAAAAAAAAAAATAATTCCATCTGGCTACTTTTCCTGTAATGAAAAAAAGCCTGTTTGTTTGGTGACAAGAAAATGTCTTTAAGAATTGACCAATGCCGTTATATGATCTCTGAAATCATGATTGCATTGGATCTATATAAGTAGCTTATAACTATTGCTGTTCCTGCAGGTCTTTGCAATATTGATATTGCGTACCCTGATATTGTAATGACTATGAATTTGTGAAATGTTTTCCAGCCCTAATCTACAACCTGTTGGCCAGTTCAATCTCAGTCTCTTCTGACCAAAGAACTTTCTTCTACATGTTTGCCGTGTCCTCTAATTGGCTTGTGAGGCTGAATGTCTGATGATTTTCTCTTCTTGCCGCTTCTCTTTATAGGCCTGATCTGTTGAGTGCTCTTCTAATAGTCCTATCCTGTCATCAGTTTCTCCCTCCTGAGCTGAGGATGTATGCAGCTCCTCCAGAGTTAGCATAGGCCTCTTGGCTCCTTCTCTGATTTATCCTCTAGGCCAACCTTGGGGGCCCTGTAAATGTCAAGCGGGCACAGGGGTTTAATGCCAAAGAGACTGTTTGCAGGTTTTACCCATATTAAAACACAATCAATAAGATAGATTTTTATCTGTAAGGAGAAATAAAATTATCATTTTACGTTGTTACAACTCTACTTTTTGTTTTTCTGTCACATACAATCTCCATTAAATACCTGTAAATTTGTTATTTGGATGTGACAAAAAATGTAAAAAGTTCAAGGGGTATGATTATTTTCAAGATTCTGTATATTTCTCTTCATAAAAGCCGTACGTTTGTTTTCCTGTCAACAGGCCAATGGACCCAGTGTCTGAAGGACACAGACGTGAACGACCAATGCAAGAAGATTCTCAACAACAAGCGCTTCATGCTGGACATGCTCTACGCCCAGAAGGCTGTCTCGGAGGATGACGGAGACGTAGCAGCGTCGGAGAAGGAAAGGTGCAAATGTGAGAAGGAGACAGAGGCGAGTGATTCCGTGACCAGTCTGGCCAGCAGGATCTCCACGCTGGAGGCAAACAGACAGGCCAGAGAGGACAATGTCAAAAAACTGGAAGTGGGAGATCTGGACAACCACGGCAGTGTCAGAGCAGTGGCAGAGAAGTTTGGGGATTTAGTCAAAGGTCTGACCACTCCGCTGGAGATAGAGGCTCTTAAAGAGCAACAGCAGACGGACAAATCGTCTGGGTCAGCTCCTAAGAAGGAGTCGGATCATATCTGGGACCAGCTGATGGCGTCCCCCAGGGAGCTGCGGATCAAGGAAATGGACTTCACAGATCTGAGAGAGGAGGACGACATGGACATTTTAGATATGGAAGGCCTCATGCCGTCACCCCCTCCGCCATGCAGTTCCACCCTCCCACCACCTCCACCTTTGTTTGGCTGTCCCCCACCTCCTCCCATTCCTGGCCGAATGATGCCCCCACCTCCTCCATTCATGATTCCCGTACCACCGCCCTCTCCTCAGCTGGCTCGAGGGGAGGCCCCTCTGTTCCAGAAGAAGAAGAAGACCATCCGCCTCTTCTGGAACGAGGTCCGTCCTGTGGACTGGCAGTGCAGGAATCACAAGTTCTGTAAGGAGTCCCTGTGGTCCAAACTGGAGCCGGTTAAACTGGACACGTCCAAGCTGGAGCAGCTGTTTGAGACCAAGTCCAAGGAGCTGTCGGTCACAAAGGTATCCTTATGTAATAATTGATTAGTTTAATTTACTCGGAAACATCCTCCAATATCAAATATCACAGTGGTGCTATGTTGGATTAAAATCAGGAGAAATGCCTCCTTAGAAATTAAAATAAATGTTCTGCATTCATAATCCTTGAATTATTGGTAGAAATCTTACAAGCAAGATTTTCACACAGACATCTAGTGTCATCCACCTCCTGATGTGCTCTCTCAGTGTATATATATAAATATATATATATATATATATAGTTATTTAATTAGGCGCCTGCCTTGCATGTGCAATGAGGAGGCAGTGCTGTGCGAAGCACAGCACTGCCTCCCAATGCAAATGCATGGGCAGGGCCTATTACTATGCACCTCTAAACGGACTCTTTATTAGGCGCCTGCCATAGCATTTGCAATGAGGAGGCAGTGCTGTGCGAAGCACAGCACTGCCTCCAATGCAAATGCATGGAGGCACCTATTACTATTCACCTCTAAACGGCTTATTTCTTATTCTTTATTTTTCTTACATCACGATAAATGCGGCCCGAACCGTAGCGAGCACCCCCACGATATAGGTATCAAAACTTGTGGCTTGATTACGAGATGTGTGCTACTACTTTTATTGGGGTTTCGAGTTACCATGGCAACAAAATTAGCGAAAAACCACCCCCAAAAAACCCATAGGAATGAATGGAGTCGGGTAGAAAGAAAGCCTCAAAAAAGCCTCCAAATGACCAATTTCAACGCTGTACTGTGTCGTCATGCTGTCACATACGAACACCGTTTAACTTCCAGTTTGTAGATATATCTGTGACCTACTCAGAAGTGAAAACGGGATGTGGATATCTGTTATCGTCTCTTCACAGTTACTCCTCAAAGCTCATGTCCAAAAATCAGCGAAATCATCGTTTACAATGAAAGTCAATGACGGAATTCTCCAACCGCTAGAGTGGCCCACTCTAGCTTTTTTAAAGATTTCAAAACTCCGAACAACTTGACCTTACTCGCTCAATTTTCGCTCTACGCAGACAAATTATACATCAAAACGTAGGTATTTCTGTCAGGATTCGGGAAATGTAACCCTCATTGGTGTGGCATTTATAGATTTTTCGCAAATCACCTCAGACCGACACAAACCCGAAACCTCCCCCATTCATTTCCTATGGAGCGGTTTTGAAAAATGACGTCTAAAAATCCAAAACATCACATGTTTTCGCATCGTCGCTACTCCTAAACCGTTTTATGTACAGACATGAGACTTTCACAGATGAATGTCCCAACCCTTCTGGCACTCATAAAAAAGGAATTTTGTGGATAACTGTTACGGTTTTTCCGCAGGAACAATTTGTTCGGGAGTAGCGAATATGCAAAATCCTGAAATCGCTTTGGAGCTGCATTTTCCCATATCATCCACTTTTTTACATCGTCGCTGTGCCTACACCGATTTTTGTAAAAATATGAAAATGAGCTACATGGTCATCAAAAGCCTGCTGATACTCATAGTGAAAGAATTATTTTGATATCTCTTATACTTTTTGAGTTACAGCGATTTGTTCGGAAGCGTTTTAAGAGGATTTCTGAAAATCCATAAAAATCCCATTTAGATCATAATTTTTTACGCCTTTATTAAACTTTTTCCAGCAAAAACCGATAGCAAGTCTTCTTCCCCTATCCTTTACGAAATAAACACAGAAAAAATTACGTCTCTACCATTTACGGTTCCGGAGAAATCGTGCGTTGTTCGAGGCAAAGTTCTCCATTATAATCCAATAGGCAGACTTGGACACCAAGTGTCTGCACTTTTTTAGACTGGCCCGCTGCAGCTGTGTCAGTGAGTTTCCATGACGACGGAACTCTGAGGGCCAGTGGGAGACGTTCCATTGAGATAGAATGGCAACTTTCGACGCCAGCTGCAGCGGCTGTGATTAATGTAGAAATCTGAAATTCGCACAGTCACTTCCTCTTAACATTTTAAAATTTTCATGTGACTTTCAGCCATGTGTCAGTTTACTGTGCCATTTTGGATTTTACATGCTTTCCTATTGGGTCTTTGCTTCCAACAGGACCTGGCATGATGCCTAGACACGACCCACTTGGCCAATACAGCACCACCCACATGTGGGAAATGGCACTACACACTATTTTGGTCAAATGTTGAGTTCTGGGCCCAGATGTGGTGAGGCTGAGTTGCTAAAGGAGGCCAATCTGACCAATGAACTTTGGTCACGTTTGGTGACATTAAGTATTGGCACCCCTATTTGAGGCACTTCCCAGTACAGGATTTAGACCAAACTGACAGAGTACAATCACCTCGTCATACTGAACACAACCATGTTAGCGGCTAACTGTTAGCATGTTGCTAACCGGAAGTAGCTCTAGGAAGGTCTCACCAACTTCTGCTTCACAGAAACTGTTCTTACTTCAGAGAGAAAGCTCCACAAGAAATTTGGGCTATGTCGCATAAAGCATCTCCAAGCTATGAGGTGTCAAACATCCAATGTTTTTCAATGGGGGACCAAACCCCTTATGGTCCCAATACTGCATACCCATATATGGTGCTACAGTATAGCTCAGATGGAAAGTGCAGGCTTTGCATGCAAGAGGTCGTGGGTTCGAAACCCGGCGTAGGTGACAAAGATTTTTGTGTTATAATCCTCACAGTGTGTATATTAAAACATGTGTGCTGATCCCATGAAGTATTTTTTGTACCACCCGCCATTTTGAGTTACCATGGCAACATTTTAAATGACGTATTTTCTCCCTATTTGAGGCTCATCCCAGTACAGGATTTGGACCAAACTAACAGAGTACACTAACCCAGTGATACCAAACACAACCATGTTAGCGGCTAACGGTTAGCATGTTGCTAACCGGAAGTAGCTCTAGGAAGCCTGTACAAACTTCTGCTTGACAGATTTGGTGAATTTTAGCATTTTCTCCCTTTTTAGGCACTTCTCAGTACAGGATTTCAACCAAACTAACAGAGTAACATCACCCGGTGATACTGAACACAGCCATGCTAGCGGCTAACCGTTAGCATGTTGCTAACCGGAAATAGCTTTAGGAAGGTCCTACCAACAGCTGCTTAGCCAGAGTTCTTCTGCCTTTACAGACAGAGAGGGCTGCAGCTGTCAGTGAGTCTCCATGACAACGCTGCTAGCAAGAGGCTCCTAGGAGGTCCATTGACTTAACATGGCACCTTTCAACGGCCGCTGCGAGGGCTGTGAAGACCGTAGGAACCTGAAATTCGCAGTGTTACTTCCTGTTGCTATTTCTGACGGTACGGTACGCACCAAGTGGCAGGCGCCTTGCTAAATTTCTTCAGAAATTTTTCTAGTTATTTATTTTCTTACATGCATTCACTGTCATTGTCATTCAAACAAGCCTGACCCTATAATAGGGGAACAAAAACATTTGTTTTTACCTTAATCTTCTTCAGCAAATTTAAATTGTGGACAACATGGACCTTTTATATATGGAGGATGTGGCGCAGAGGAGCGAGAAAGTATTTGTTTTTAGGACCACCACATTGATTGACTTGTCACTCAAAAACTGTTTTTTATTAATAATCCTAGAAAACTGCAAACACCAGTCCTAGTAGCTTCTTTGGGTTATAATCCATGTATTAATCAATAGTGCATTAATTCGTTACGGTTTATCTGGTCATCAACATTCTCCTCATGAAGACTAATGCTGTGGCTTCTTACCTCTTCTTAAATTCAGTAGTTTTTAATGTTTATAAGATGAAACACTAAATCAAATTCTATTAGTGTTACACTCACAAGTGTGAACTAAAGTCATAATAATAATAATAATAATAGTTGTAATTTTCACACATGTTTTCAGCACACCAGAACTATATTTCAGATAAAACAAGTTTAAAACAACTGATAGTAGCTGTGAACCTAAGAGGACTGAATGTTAACATTGAATCAGCTTTGGCTGTCAAGATATACTTCTTGCACTAAATATGACTGCATATTTTTCAGTGACGTTATCAAAGGGTTGGTTGTTTGTATCTGTGATACTCTATTGGTTGGTTAGGCTGTTCTTTCTATATTTCTCTATGCAAGTGTAGAAGCGGACTCTGAGGATGTTATCTTGTTCTCTCTTTTTCCTCGACTCTATTTTGTCACCTTTTCTCCCCTTTAGCATTTTGTCTCATCTTTCTCCCCTCCTTTCTTTCTCTTTTATCTATCAGTTTCTGTATCCATTGAACTTGTAGTAATCCCAAAATCATATCTATTATAATAATATTACCATGGCAAACGTGGTGATGCTCCTGAAAGTAAATATGTTTGGCTCTTTTTGGCATTGAGACAGCAATTCTTACTGCTATACTGAACACGTTAAGGATAAGGTAAAGAAAAAAAAAGATAACATTGAATCAGAAGATGCTTCAACAGAGTATTAGTTTAAGCCTGTTCACGCTTGTGCATCTAATACCTTTGTCTTTATTTTTTTTGTGTTGAATGATACAAGAAATATGGCACATAAAAGGTAAAAAAAAAGTCATTAAGATTGACATAAAGTGCAAAACCTATGTATAAACTGCACCATTAACAGCAACAAAAGTGTAGATTCAGTAGTTGTAGTAAATGTCAAAAATACTTTTTTCCATCAAATGTGTAATTTCAAAGGGCAAAAAATTAATTAAACCAGTTATTTGAACACATAATAATGGAGAGTTGCTGAAGAATTGGCCCTAAAATCTTATTGCATTTCAGCACTGACAGTAAACATAGTTTAATGAAACTTTCATAAATTATAAAGACAGGACTAATGGAAATAGCAGAAGTGGATTTTACAAGCAGCCGACTCACACCGTTCCCTTCTTCTTTCTGCATCTTCTAGAAAGCATCAGTTGAAGGCAAACGACAAGAAATCATTGTCCTGGACTCGAAGCGCAGCAACGCCATAAACATCGGGTTAACTGTCCTGCCTCCCCCTCGCACAATCAAGACAGCTATTCTCAACTTTGATGAGTATGCACTAAACAAGGAAGGCATTGAGGTAAACTTTAAACAATTTTATCTGAACTGATTTCTGATTAATACGTGTAGTGTCAGTGGGAGAAAACTGTACATGGTTGTCATGAAGAATAAATGTGTCAGTCCTCCTAAGGTATCGTATGATTTTCTGCTGGAATGGTTGACATTGTTAGCTTTTCAGTACATTTAAAAAGAGAGATGGCAAAAGGTTATTTTTAGTTCATCTCAACAACCAAATGTAGGGTGTCTGCAGAGGTTTACAGCTGCGTGTTACAGTTCAAGCCTCATACTTTTAGTATTATATAACCTGAGTTCATTTTTAGGAGACAGGAAGATTCCAATCCATCTTTTTACCCTGGAGGTATTTGCAGTAAGACAACAAAACCTAGGTGAAAAGTTCAGATTTCACACCAAAAAAAAAACAGCTTGAAAATGCAGATTTAGAAATATCAGAGCCAATATTTTTTCCACCACCTCCTCTACAATAAACCTTCTGACATTTCATGTAAAGATTTCACCCAGGCTGGGGCACATTTGGAGCATGTTTGATGGATGAATTTCTTCCCTGTACTAGAAAATCCTCACAATGATCCCCACAGAGGAGGAGAAGCAGAGGATCCAGGAGGCTCAGCTGATGAGCCCTGACGTTCCTCTGGGCAGCGCCGAGCAGTTCCTGCTCACCCTCTCCTCCATCACGGAGCTGTCGGCGCGCCTGCAGCTGTGGGCCTTCAAGATGGACTACGAGCTTATTGAGAAGGTCGGGCACATTCCTCCTCCCTCTAATCCGGGGCAGATAAAACAGACATTCAGCTGTTGCATAAGAATGGGTTTTCCTGCCGCAACCTGTTTCTGAATGTTAGCGTTGGAAAATCTTTCATTTTATACATTGTTGTTGAATAATTGTCAAATAAATTATGTATACCCGCTTCGGTCTGTAATTGTCTTGTATTTGTAAGACAGCTTAAACAAAGCAGCTGGAGACCCAAAGCAAACCATTACATTAATAAGTAACCAGTAGATGAGTGTTTAGCTGCTTTTTTAAAGACGAAGCCCACAGATCTCTAGCTTAGAGGCGGAAGAGTACCAGAATTTGAGGTCCATCAGTGCAAAAACTTAAAAATCTTTGTGAAAATCTCTTCACGTGCCAGTTTACACTGCACGTGTGCACCACTTCTGTAGTATCCAAGAAACTATGACGCAAATATTGGAGCAATGGCCCGATAGTCGTTGCGCTATGCTGTCTGCAATAATGAAGCTTCCCTCACCTCGGTATGCCAGATACTTGAAACTAAATGTGAGACTGGCGGCTTGCCCTATTTTCTGATCAATTTGGATTATAATTATTTCACCACATGGGGGAAATTGTGAATTCTTGTAATTCCAAATCTATCTTTGCATATGATTTTTTTATATATATATTAATTTAGAAGGTGACCTCAGAGGATTTCACTGTTGGGTGAAACCCTTATTTCTCCATTTTTATTCAGTTTTGGTTTTTTTTTGTAAAAAATCAACTATATTGTTTACCCTTCACTTCTGTCTGTGGTTGTTATTGATAATTATCCATTGAAAAATAAAACATAACAGCATGTGACTTTAAAGGAGCAATAAGTAATATTGACACCTAGTGTTTCAAATCGGAACAACACAGACAGAACAGCCTGCCACTGACAGCAGCCTATGCTGTTCCCTCAACGGTCCGTTGCTGCTGTGAAACTCCGCTAAAGTTTTACTTCCACAGGACAGGTATATAATGTTGTATTCTGTTCTATTTCTGGTCTGCTTCTCTTACTGGCTTCCATGCTACCAGGCTGCAGCTCTTTTGCCAAGATAAAATACCAAATTCTGCGCTCTGTTTCGAGAATTCTGGGAACTCTCATATGATTGGCTCAGGAACCAGGAAGTAAACACAGGCTACCCTCTGAACCGAAGTGGTTCCGCACCGTACCTCTAGGTTTGAAAGGAGAAAAACTTGACTAGGAACCTGTTGAGGTTTATAGGGAATGTTACTTCCATCCCAGGTGACAAATTAGAATGACTTAGATTGATTTTACAGTAAATTTCTTACTTTTTGCTCCTATAAACAAAGTAATGAATTTACACCTAGAGGTAAAAAAGTTTTTTTTTTTTTAATTTCCTGACAAGTTAATTTTTTGGGGAAGCGAGGTGATCGACAGCACTGAAGTGTTCATTATCATAACATTTTTCCTTTCAGTCCAGGATAAGGGGCAGAAATCAAACTAATGTCTCCCACTGCTCTTTTAGGAAGTGGCAGAGCCATTGCAGGACCTGAAAGAAGGAATGGACCAACTTGAGAAAAACAAGACCCTCAGATACATCCTGACCACCCTGCTGGCCATCGGTAACTTCCTCAATGGCTCAAATGTAAGAAAAAAACATCCAAGGGATACCTCTTATATTCCTAGTTTTTCTTTTTATGTTCCTTCTACATTATATGCAGTTTATGTAAACGTCTCTTCCCCATACCTCCTGTCAAAGCCATTATTTTGGCACAAATAACACTAGTCTGTGTGGGAATGGGTGTACTTCCTGACTGCAGCAGCTCCTGTTGAGTCTGGCTGCATCAGCTGTGGACGAAAAAGAAGAGGGAGGGCGAATTGTGTTTTTTTTTTTTTTTTCTGGGAAGTTAATGTTCATCTGGATTGCCTGTGTGTGAACTTTGTGTTTTTTTTTTCTTACTCTCACTTTGTCACAAAGTGGTGTTTTTCTTTGTTCCTGCGGCCTCCTCTATGTGAGTGCATCTGCATGTGTGAGCCTCTGGGATAACTATAGACAAACATCCAAAAGGGGAAACATAAGTCATCAACATCAAAACGAGCAGTTTCCCGTAAATAATGGCTGCATTTATATTTTTGCAGTAAGCCATTTACAGCTGGCAGCAGAACAAGGGAGATCCTGTCGGGACTATGTCTTTCATGATGCGTTCTGGACCCTTTTCTGCTTTGTTGTGTGGAGAAAACACAGGATCCCTTTAGCAGATTGCGGTTTTTGATACTAACAATCTAATTAATCTGCGTATCTCCATTCAGCCCCTTTCTTCTAACTGCGCCAGAAAGGAAATCCACTTCAACCTGGCACTGGAGCCAAGTGCTCCAGATTTGTGATTTCACCAGACTGTTTCCGTCCACATTCTCAGTGTGTTGTGTGTGTTTTTCTGGGTCTGCAGGCCAAAGGCTTTGAGCTGAGCTACTTGGAGAAAGTCCCGGAGGTGAAGGACACAGTTCATAAGCAGTCCCTGTTGCACCACGCCTGCTCTATTGTGGTGGAGAAGTTTCCGGACAGCACCGACCTTTACTCCGAGATAGGGGCCATCACCCGCTTGACCAAGGTTAAAAGCACATCAACTCCTCTAGTATCCGTCGTACCCGCCGAAGAGTCCTCAACGGTCTTTGATTTGGTTCCCAGGTGGATTTCGACCAGCTTCAGGACAATTTGGCCCAGATGGAGCGTAGGTGCAAAGCATCATGGGATCACCTAAAGGTCATTGCGAAACACGAGATGAAGTCAGCGTTGAAGCAAAAAATGTCCGACTTCCTCAAAGACTGCGCAGAGAGGATCATCATTCTGAAGATAGTGCATCGCAGAATAATCAACAGGTACGTGCAGATCAAGATTATGTTTTCACATTTGATTTTGCATAATGAATAGTGTATTTTATTCGGATTTTATGTCACAGTTCAACTAGAAGTGGTTATAATCATACATGTTTTCTAACAACTGACTAACAATTGTTCTGTCAACAGATTCTCTCTCCTGAGCTGTCAATCTCTGCAGCTCCTCTCAGAGTTACTCTGGGCCTCTTGCCTGTTTCTCAGAGCGATGCTCTCTACATAATTTGCATTTCTCTTAACTATTATATGTTAATTTGTGTTGGTCTGTCATATAAAATACCAACAAAATATATCAACGTTTGTGGTTTAACATGACAAAATGAACGGATATCTTTGTTTTCCGTGCACGTCTGCAGGTTTCACTCCTTCCTGTTGTTCCTGGGGCATCCCGTCTATGCCGTACGAGAGGTCAGCATACATCGCTTCAGCAAGATCCTGAGCGAGTTCGCCCTGGAGTACCGCACAACGAGAGAGCGCGTGCTGCAGCAGAAACAGAAGAGGGCCAACCACAGAGAGAGAAACAAGACCAGAGGGAAAATGATAACAGATGTAAGGGCTGTTCCTTTTTCTATCAGCGTCCTTGTTTAGTTTGCGCTTCCTCGGTTCCACGAAACGGTGTTAACGAGCCATCGACGGTCTTCGTATCTGTAATCTTGTGAAACCTGGCTCCGTTTCTGGCCGAGGTGGCGGTTCGCCTTTCCCAAAGACGTCAGCCCTGCTTCCTCTGTGCTCACATGTATGAGTTACTGTAACAACAACCAGGGAGCTGTGAGGAGTGGATCCAGTTCTGAAGCTGCTTGAGGCTGTGAACAGGCCAGAGCAAACACCTCGCTGTGTGATTAAAATCCCTTGAACCCCAAAGAGTTGGCTGCTGACAGAGGAGGCCGCAGTCGGCCCAAGGGAGAGGACCCGTCTCTTTTTAAAGGACATTTAATTTAATCGCTGTGTGAAAATTCAAACTTGCGGATCTCCCTGAAGGAGAAATAGTAAGGGGCCACACTTTACCTGCATTCCTAAAGGTTTTTTGTCAGATATGCTCCTCTGCTACGCAAATGAAGCAAACGTTCTTCACTGTTTTGGCTGAAAATCTAATAATTGGACATATTGTGAAGTCTTATGTGATGGAAGGTGTGAAAGCTCCAAATCCCACTGGGTGCCAGGGTTTTAAATGTGCAAAAATGTCAAAAATGTGCAAAACCTAAACAATAAATTCTGATCAGGATCATCAGGGCTAATATTATACATCTCTGTTTCTCTGCTTGAGCCTCAACAATACAGCAACTGCAGCCTATATTTTGTTACATCCACTGTGATACGTTTTTGCTTTGGTCCCTGCTGCTTAAATCAGTCCACAAAAAATGTCCATATCATCTTATTTGTCTTTATTTATATAGATGGCCCCATCTAGATTGCCCTCGCCAAGACCGAATTATACTGCAGCAATTTGGATTTGGATTAATTCAGTTTATTTTTTATTTTTCTAATGACTAATATACATAAAAGGGAACAAATGTGCCACTGGTTCTTTGACAGAGGTTCTAGTTTTGGATCTAACAGGAAATAAAGGAGCTACCAGATCATCTCTATTTAAGTATCGGAGCATTTGCCTGCAACCTTTATATGACTTTGGTTAAACACAAATAAATTAATACAAATCCATCCATTTACCTATGGAGAATATTGGGAGTTCTTAGTTGGAATGCAACATAATGTAATATAATGCGCTGTTTTAATGGATGAAGGATTAAATAAGGTGCAGTCATGGTGAGTTACTGTATGTTATTATTAAAAACTCTTATCTGTTTTCCTCTTAGTAAAACAAAACATCTAAATCTGCAATACAATCTATCCAAATAAAGGTTTTATAATGCCGTGATTCTGAGATTGGATCAAACACAGGTGGAAGACAGGTGACCTTCTGAAAGGCAATTGTTGCCTTGCACTGGATTTCATTCAGTTGTGCCAGATTAAAGAGGTCTTACTACAAACTCAGGCCCCGCTTCAGAAGTTTATTCGTTAAAACAAAGTTTTACAGCACAATAAATACGAGTTGCCCCCATATGTGTTGAGTCTTAACGTCGTGTTTACTGCAGACATAATTCAAAGCACTTAACCTGAATCCAAATAAAATATTTACCAGTAGATTTTACCTATTCTCTTAAAATGTTTCTGCAGAAATCAATGATTGTTATGAATGCTTATTTAGTCTTTTGTTTTTACATTAGAGTGAAGATGACAATGACTGTGAGGTAGGGCTGTGCCTATGGATGTATGTATGCATACGCATCAATCTGTGAACTCTTTGTTTGGACTAACATTTAACAACATGCAAGCCTATATTTTTTAATTATTAACTGTTTTAGTCAAAGGGTCTAAACAAATCATGAGTTGTTTGTAAGGCTAAGAGGGACTAATTGTGACAAGGCATGAATAATAAACATGATGCCGCTTGGAGTGCTGAGTGAATCTAATCTTAACTTCCACTTAATGGTAGAAAAGTAAAGATTCCAACGCATGATGTAAGAAGCAGTCCTGAAGATAAAGCAGTGACAAGTTTATTGTGTGTTTCAGGGTCTTGGACTTGACTAACTTGTCCTCTTTTGATCTGGGAATGGATGCGAAAAGAAACACATTGAAAGTGGCAGAAAAAAGGAAGCTTTTAACTCCTTTCTCACACCCTTACAGAGCGGTAAATTTGGAGGTGCATCTTCAGAAGCACAGGAGAGCCAGTCTCAGGGTATCCAGAGCGCTGACGATGCAGCAGAGCATGAAAACATGAAGGCCGTGTTGAAAACTGGTCTGACGGACGGAGAGAGCTGCACGTCCACAGTGCCCGGCCTGCGGAGTCGTACCCGAGGCGGCAGCCTCAGAGGTCAGTCACATCATAGTTTTTACTGTTACTATATAACTTAGAAGTGTGGGGTTTTATGGAAATATTTAGGGCTGCAACTAACGATTATTTTAATAATAGATTAATCGGTCGATTATTTGCATGATTAATCGATGAATCGGATGACAAAAAGTTTTATTTCCACTTCTTTTTTTCCAAAATTGAACATATGGAATAAAAGTGCTAATAAGCACACAGAACACAAGTTGCTACTTATGTGTTCTGTTATAATAATGTTAAGTAATAAATAATTTTGCTTCAAAAAAAGGAATTTATGTTGACTGATGTTAGTCAATCATTTAATAGTCAGTGTTGTCTAGATGAACAGCGATTTAACACAACAAAAGTGAATCTGTAAAACATCTAGGATCTAGGGAAATAATTGGGCATAACAATGCAACCAGTGCAAAAACACCACTTCTGACAATCAAATAAACCACCAGCCCATTTCATTGACTGTTTCAACACAGCCTGCCTTTTATATTTATACCAAGTGCTACATTTGTCCGTCTACATATTTTTCTTCCAAGGATGTTTATTCTATTAAGTTTTTCAAGTTTTTTCTTTGAAGAGTGAAAAAGGGTGTTAGATATTTAGTACTTGTGTTTTTTCTGATGGTTTTGCATTTTTGAGGGTGTCCTTTAAGGATGCTTATGTCTCGTTTTTTTGTAAGCGTTTTTAATTTGAGTCTGCGTCTTATTCCGAGTGTTCAAACCCCCCCCAAAATCTAGGACAAAAATTTTGATTAAATTTGTACAAAGAGAGATGTTACACATTAAGCTTAATACTTAAACAAGCATTTCATTCCCACAAGTTCCAGGTTTGTTACTGTAAATAAAATTAAAAAAAAAACACCAAATAGGAAAATTTGCAAAGCAATGAAATCTCCTCCGTTTTGCATCTGCTTTTCTCCTGGTTTTGAGTTGTTCCTGCACTGGCTTCACAAGGTAAATTAAACTAAATACAGGTACTCCTAAAAAAAATAAATAAAAATAACGTCATGGAAAAGTTCAGTATTTTTGTCATTCATTTCACTCATTTAATCTATAGCTTCATTACACACCCATCAGCTCAGCCCATCTGCTTTTTTCAACTACTTTAGCAGGGGCTATTTTTTTCCACAGAATATAATTACCTTAAAAAGCTCTGTCTTTTAAGACTGCTATTTTCCCCTGGTGTAATTGCATGAATATACATACATTTAGAAAGGCTTTCCCCAAATGCAGACAAAAGACTTCATTGAAATCTGGGAAAACTGCATGAGTGCAGAGAGACACTATTTGCTTAAAGGAGCTATCTAAGGTGCAGATCTGCCTTTGCATCTCAAAGCAAACTCGGGTTTTCCCCCATTTAGCCACCACAATTGCCATCATGACTACTCAGCAAAGAGTTCCAGTGTCAACATCACCCTTTCTCATGTCAAAGATTCAGTTAGCAAGTTCATTTACAAAATAAAACTTGGAATCTCACAGCTCATTTGCTCAATAATCTACCTTATCACGCAGTGTAGCTGTGAGTTTTAATCAGATTTTCCTGTACTCGTTTTTCTTTTTCAGGACGCGTTGCTCCGTGGTGTTCTGCCAGTGACGACCCTGTAAACTGCACAGACGATACAGCTGATGAGATCATGGAGCGGATTGTTCGATCAGCCACTCAGGGGCCCAGCCAGAGGACGCTCCCTCGCGAGAGGAGGCGATCCCGACTCAACAGGAAATCATGTGGGCCTTGACTAGATGCTCAAATATATAATCAAAAACCAAGAAATGTATCTGTTGCATCTATCCATCAGTAATAATCTACTCTCTTGACCACACAGTAAGGAGGACTCTAAAGAGCAGCTTGACGACAGAGGAGGCGAACGCTCTTGGCTTGTCCAGTGGCGAGCTGCAGGTGTGAGGCAGACCAAGATCCTGCTGGATATTAAGAAGACTGTCGGCCCTTTCACTGCCCCCTCCGCCCCACGCCCCCCCCCCCACCCTTCCGGTCCAGACTGGAAATCCACCCCTCTCTTCTTGCTCGGGGCGTAAACCACAGCAAGCCTTGGATGGGTTGTCTGGTTTACGTACGTTGATACGAGAGACGGGGGTGGGGGGGGAAACCGCTGAGAAAGATCTCAATCTTAAACCTGTGGGCCCGAAAAAACAGCTTAGCATTCAAACCACTAAGCTTGGCTTTTTGCTGGATGAACACAGAACGACTGCTTTTGCAAGGCTTTATCCCGGTCATCCTTCAAATGCAACGTGCACCCACAAAGGTTTTTCCGCTTTGTTTTGTGCGCGCGCCCGAGGCTGCCAGTGCACGCGTTTCAATCCCTACGTACGGCCCTCCCTGGACCCTAAAGGCTGAGCCGGCTGCAGATCCTGAACCCTTAAAATTACTGTTGGCTGGGGGTCGAACGACATACGTAGCTGAGCTGAATGATATTTCATCTATTGAATAGATGGCTTAGTGCTGATGGATATTTTGTTGTATACTACTGGGGTATTTTGTGTTTCATATTGGTCTGAAAAGGTGTTTAGATAAGGAACATTTGCACTGGATGTAGACGTTGGCTAGGATTGGAATGTGAGATTCTTGACACTGATGAACCACTCTGACATCTGAATCTGACAATACGCTCATCAATGCGCCAGCTATTCCACAGTAGCACAGTTTTTACATGAATAAAGTGGACAGTTTGAAGGCCGATGTGCATTAGTTTACAGGTAAAGAAGGAATTTATTAGTGTAGATATGCTTTTGAAGAAAAGGAGGAAAAAAAATGTTTAGCGTTGCATTGTCAGAGCAATTCTTAAATAAAAACTAAAACGCTGGCAAGTGTTAAAAGGGGGCAGTCATAGGTCGTACTCTTTCTAAAGTTGTATTTTGTAGAAACTATGAGCTGCATAATTCAGTGCCTTGCAGACACAGTTATTTATTAATTCATGCTTTCAGGGACATGTGAGCACATGCTACAGGTGTGCAGCCTTTGTATTAGAAGATCATTTTAATGTTGGTCAGTGTTTTTAAACCCATCACAGCAAAATAGCTTCTTTTTTTTTTGCCTTCATGAGAAGAATATGTAGTTTCTACAACAACGTCAAGCTGGTTTAGAACATCATCTAGCCTTTGTGTAAGATTTGTGCACATGCAACTAAATTAAAGGGAAATGTTATTATTGGCCAAGTTAATCTGTAGTTTGAATGGCATTAAAGAATGTCTCACTTTGTGTCCTTTAAGGAATATTTGAGTATTTGTCTGTTTTATATGTACACTTCTGTGAAAATCTGGAGTCATCCCTCATTTCCTTATATTTTGCATTTCAAACTTTCTAGTATCTAGAAATTAGTATCTAATAATTTTTAAAAGTAGTCTTAAACATTAGTTTTCTGAGCTCTTTGAAGATTCCAGAAATTAGCAATTAGCATTCTTACCATTGGTAGCTCTAAAAGGGTGATCTTGGTGTGTATTCCCTGGTTTCTTCCTATGAGATTTCCAAAAGATTCCTAACACTCCGGTATGTTCCAAAGCAGACAGAGTTTGAAAGGTCAAAAGGATTAAGAAAAAAATATTTTGTATTCTGCTAAGCCCTCCTGTTATATGCAGAAAATCTTGCTCTGTCACTGTCAGGGCCAGTCAATCAAAAAATTGGCCAGTTCAAAAGGCTAAAAGTCATTCTCAGGAAAAGGAAAAGCAACCTCTAAATGGAGCACCTAATAAGTGCATTTGAAAGGCAGGTAAAAGTGTCATTTTTATTGTGTGAACAAAATTAGACATCAGTTCACCTTTGAATGCCATCAAGAAAGTTTTAAATTTGTCAGCTTTCTTTCGTAGCTCGCCGTTTAGCCTAAACAAGCCTTGAGTCAACACAGTAAAAGTATACCCTGGAAAGAAATCACACAGCACAGGAACAGACGTTGCTGGATTGATGTCCGCAGAGCAAAGAAGCAGAAAGCAGAAAGTTTAACAGTACCGTGATACACAATGAAACTTTTGTAAACACAAAACAAAGCAGTCCAAAGTAAAAAAAATAGAATAAAATTAAAGATTGCATTTTTGTTTTGTTGTTTTGGACATTTCTACAAGGTTAATTGGTTAGAAGAATATGTTTTCATTGTATTTGGTGTGTTAAAAACACAAACTGCTGCCATAAATGGTAAGGGTCAAGATAGGGAACCCATTAACCATGCCTGCTAGATTAATTAGTAGCACACAGTATGAATGTACGGGCTATGCTGTGTCTGGTTTGGAGCTTCCACCAAGAAAACGCGTCAGTGGACCTAGTTTTGTTTCCTCGTCTCCATAAAAGGATGTTGATGCTAGCATGCTAGCTAGCATGTCCAACGGGACACAAAAACAGAGAGCTGGCTATGGAAGCAGTCACAGACAAAAGCACAGCCTTTATTGGGTGTGTACTTTTAGCATAAAATAATTCAGTCTCATAATGTAAGAACAAAAACAAGCGGAAAATGTTCGCACCGGCGTAGCTGTTTTATGCTAAAGGTTGGTAGCTGGTGTTACCTAGCCTCTGTTTCTAAGCACACCACATTATGTGCATCCTCATTTAGATGATTTTCCCCCCCTCCACCTTAACCAGATGTCCAGATCTTCTGTAGACCATCAAAGGTTTATTGAAGTGTCCATTAAGAACACAAAACTTGTCTTTGTTCGTTATAAAGGCTGGAGAGTATTTTTGACGATTAATAACAATTAAAAGCTTGCAACTGCAAAATTTATTCTGACATAAAGTATTACATTTTAAGGTTGTAAAGTGGAATTTTAGCATTGACTGACATGTTAATTTTCTACTCAGGTTGGCCCACATTTTACATTTCTGTACAATATAATGGAGTGAGGGGTGGTTTTAAGACTTTTGCACAATACATTATGAATAAAAACATTCTGTGAAACGATAATGCAGATCATAATGTTAAGAGAAAATGTCTAGCTAAGACAATCTTTAAAGTCAATTGAAAGGTATTTTTTAATGCAACGCATGCAGAGAACAGCATACAATATCCAATGTAAATGTATTTAAAACTTTAATTGTGACAGATTTACAGCTATTGGAGATGTAACATTTCCCTCATGATGACTACACCAACACTAGAACATTTAAGAGTTTACATTGATTTCGGACCTTAGATTTGTGTAATCTAATCCGATTAGTGTAGCAACATGGAGGTGCATCTCAATAAATTAAAATATAGAAATACATTTATTTCAGTAGCAGAAAAAGTGCATCTCACTTTTAAATGCTTCCAATTTAATTATGGTTTACAGTTGCTGAAAACTCTAAATTTTGTTAACATTGGAGCATTACTGAAATGCTGTGTCCGACACGATCATAGGGAAGACTGCTGACTTGACAGTTTTCCAGCAAACGGTAATTGGCATTGTCCACAAGGAGGGTAAGCGACAATAAATGAAGTAGCTGCTTATGTGCAAATACGTGAATATAATAATATAAAGTTGAGTGAAAGGAAGAGGTGTGGTAGAGAAAGGTACATAAGCAACAGGGTTAACTGCAGTCTTGAGCAGCATGTGAAGCAAAACCCAATTCAGAATTTAGAGATTTTCTAGGTGTGGACTGGAAGTGGGGTCAGTATTTCAAAAGCCACTATTATTGCATTCTCTGACTTAAGTCCTGAACAGGAGACAATGACAGAAGCATCTTCCATGGGCTAAGGAGAAAAAGACTGGACTGTTGCCCAGTGGTCCGAAGTCGTCTTTATAGATGAAAGAAAACATTGCACTACATTTGAAAATGAAGGTCCGAGTTGCACAGGGTCTGGTGTCTGATGCTTCGGGGAGCCAAGTCATCTACTGGGGTTAGTCTGTGGTTTTTGATCAAGCCCAAAGTCAGCAAGCCACCTACCAGGATCGTTAGAGCACGTCAGGCAGCTCCACGCTGACAAGATTTATGGAGACGCCGTCTTTACTTCCTAGCGGGTCTGTGCACCTGCTTACACTGCCATAACAAATATCTGCTTAAATGACCATAGTATCACTGTGCTTGACTAGCAAACACCCTGGCCTCACATAAACTACTTTGTTGATCTATGAAGTAATGTCGAAAGGAAGACATCAGACCCCATAATGCAGATGGGCTGAAGGCTGTTAGATCAACCTGGTCTTCCTGATCACCTCCATGCCACGCTGCAGAGCTGCAACTAAGCATACTGTTCAGTGATTTCACCTAGTTTTCACAGGGCGGAGATTTCTGTAATACTTTTTAAATGGAGGGCTGTAGCATTGACATTTTCTGAGAAGCTGAAATTTGGAGTTTTTCCATTCCCTGTATGTTATAAGTATCAAAATAAAGGCTGGGTAGGAAAGCACCTGCATAACACATACTTCCCTTCTTAAAATGGATAACTGAATTCATTGTTTAATATAATTTAATGTGAAGCACCCAGACTGGACAAGTTATGAGGGAACCAATTTCGAGCTATAAAGGAGGAATTAGATGTTACAATTTTATTGTGTTCTTTGCTTTTGCTCCATGTGGGGAGAAGTGTATTATAGGCTAAAAACAGTGTTATTCTAAATATAATTTAAGGAAAGTCAGCCATGCCTGGCTTCAGGAAAGTGTAGGTTATTTTTGCTACAATTGGGGGGGGGGGGGGGGGGGGGGTCACTTTGGTTCTCAGAGCTGTAGGGCTTAGATGCACTTTGCTATGTCTTTTTACTTCACTGTGACAATAACGCACAAAGTGATCCAATTAACCAGCAACTTTGAGTTGAAAGCCTTTGATTTCCTTGCACTCGATGTTTCCTACTTTTAGCCCATTTCGTACTGCAGCCTGTGCCATATCGTCTCAACAAACCAATGCTATTAAAACCAAGGCTTCTGTTGTACCCATGCCCACAGCAAGAACTATGTAACAACTACAATAAAAAGGCTCATTGAAACTTTTGGGACTATTTTTTCTTTTTAATCATCCTTCAGATGTACTGGATTTAAACAGAAAGAGAAAAAAAAAAAAAACTTTCACAGGTGACACTTATGAAGAAGATGCAAGAAAAACGTAATCTTTATTCTTTTAGTCCACAAAACCCATGCTTCAAGTTACTTAAAGATCGAGACCGCAGAGGTGGTTGACAGGATCGCCGGTATTGCTCACAAAGTAGTTTCCTGGTTAGTGTTTTCCACACAGACCTCATTTGGTCTCGTTTACGCCGTCTCTACACCAAGATCTCTCTGGGTTTAAATGCAATTATGGTTTGCTTTTTTAATCAAACCGCATGAAGGAAGAAGTATGCTACCTATAAAAAGATGGAGAAAAGATGGGAAATAAAACAAAGCGTCACAAAAAAAAAAAAAAAAAAAAAAAAAAATAGAAATAAGCACAAAAACAAAGCTGACAAAAGTCTCAGCAAATCCAGTGCAACCCAAAACACATTCTGCTTTATTTATTCCATTTAAAAACAAGGGCGCATAATAACATAGTATGAATTTAGCTATTATTCTAAAATTTTATGTGCATTTTCCCTGACCCTTTTGTTTAGCACAGTACCTTATAATTGTATAGATAAATTACGACGTGGAGTTTTCCCTTTCCACTGGACACACTTTCCTTTGCAAAACATCGAATAACTGACAGGCTTATGCAGGCATCGTCTCATATTGCTACATTTTAAAAACAAAGATCAACAAAAGGGTTTCCTAGTTTTGCATATATTCTTAGGTTCATGGTTTGGTGTGCAACTCCACCGGTAATGTCAAATTGTCTCTGAAATAGCACCACGACAAAAAAAAAAAAAAAAAAAAAAAAAAAAAAAAAAAAGAACGACCCCCCCGAACGCCTGGAAGGTTGGGCCGCCTTGTTTAAAGTTTGCATTAGAAGAAGCACGAATCCTAAATGTTCAGTTCCTTCCCGCCATCAAATACAATAAGGGAACGGATCTTGTCTAAAAAGGGAAAATATGTAAACACTTAGCAATGTGTATACGAGACGCAGACTTAATCTTGGGATCATTTCAACCTGGTGTCGATTTCGGGGCTTATGTTCTGTCAAGTCAATTCGGTGCTTCTGGATACCATAACGCACCATTAGATCGGATTTAAATTAAAACTCTCAAAAAAAAAAAAAAATACATAATTCAGGATGCATCCTTCTTGAATTAAAAAGAAAGGCATTAGACATGAGTTTAGGTGTTTAGAAAGTCTTATAAAAATGAGTACCCAAATTATAGCCACTCAGAGAAATATGTAAATATTTTTCTTAAAAATATTCATGTGTTTACCATAGTTTTTTTTTTTTTTTAACGCATGAAGTTATGACAACACATAGCACCAGCTTGAAGATCATGCCAAGCCTTGGGTTTGGTCTAAAGAGCAAATCTGTGCTGCACTAAGGTGTAACGCAGACAGCAGTGAGACAAACTGACAAATCTTAAAAAGAACTTAAAGTGCCACTCCAGTCCCACGCCCGCCTCCTCAGACTCCAGCCGTCAAAAATCCACAGTACGCCTCTCCTATCTAAGACAACTGATGAGGGGCTTCAAGCATTTCCATGAGGAAAGTGTCGATAGGCGTGTCCCCGATCAGTTTGAAGAAAAAAAGATGCTCCAAGCACTTCAAGCCGATGGATCGCAGCGCCGGAAGTCGAAGGAGGAGCTTAGCAAACCTACGGGGGGTGGGGGAGACTTTGTATTTGTTTTTGCTCAAAGATGCAAATAATTGCACTAAACGACACTTTATAGCCGAGGACTTTTACCTTCCCTGCTGCTCTGGATACTTCTGCTTGCAGTAAGCTTCCAGTGATGCATAGACCTTTTCTCTAAGGAGCTCCACCTCACCTGTGCTGGAGAGCCCTTTAGCATCTAGCGGGGAAACAAAAATATAATACAGGGGATTAAAAGTCTATTGGGCCATAATTACCACATAACGCATTTCAACTGATTTGAAGAAATAAAAACCTAAAGATGCACCAAGAAATCAACCTGAGCCACGTTCGCCAGGCAAAAATACACGGCAAAACGCTAAAAGAAACCGTTTTTGATGTGGACACTGTTGCTAAGGAAAGAAAACTCTACTTTAGCTGTTCTCAGTATCAAAAACTAAGAGTAAGCTTTTTAAAATGAAACTGTATTTTCTGTGATTGTCAAAACATGTTCACAGTAAAATCCGGCTGCAAGACAGCGAGAGAGAGCAAGACTATCAGCTGGTAAACAAAGGTGCTCTGCTTTACTCTTTTAAGCCTTTTCTTTGTAATTAAACATACTGAACTTTAAATGCTGGGAGCGCTTTTGTGATCTTTGAGTTAAGTCTTAGATCTAAATGATCAAAGACAAATATAGAAATAGATATTTTAGTACTGCTGCCTTTGCCAACTGTTAATATAAAATAATTGTGTCTTTGTTTTAAACAAAGACACAAACTTTCAGATTCCTCTATAATAACTTGCAGGAATCTGAAGGTTACATGCCAAATGACCTTACCTCTATGTTTAATATCAAATCATGAAGGTTAACAGCAGGTGGGGCTACAAAATATATTTTGAGTAATTTTCTATTCAAATTCTTACATCAGTTAAAAATCGACATCAGCGGAGCAAACTTTTCTAAGAATCGGCCACAAAACTTGGATCGGTGCATCTCTGAGTAAATTATTGTGATAATCCTGTAGTTCTCAAAATACCTGGGTTAAACAGGACGATAGCCCGGAGACAGCCCAGTTCTGTTTTGTCCATTTGCATATCTCTCATTTTGTTAACAAGCTCAGTAAGAACCCTGCAGTTTGAAAAATAAAAAAGTGGAAAATAATTACAAGCATGTACACTAAAGTTATGAATTCAAAATTAATTACAACTGGAAAAGTACCTGTCAAATATGGCACCAACTTCTGCACTCTGCACGCTCTCCCTGCAGACAAAACACATCAAACATGAAACAACTTAACCCTTTCTGGACAAAAAAAATAAATAAATAAATCAACACCTGGACTTAAATAAGCAAACATATCAGAGGTTTCTGATGTAAAAGTACTCAGAACTATTAATGAGATTCAATGAGGAAAAATAATTATGCGCAGACTAGTTGCACAGTTTCAAAAAACAATGTGGAAGTCTGCTTGAGGAAAATGATTCAAATATTGGGCTTTAACAACCAAAACCAGACTAGGAAGCAAAATATCCCAATTTAAAGAACAATGAAGAAAATTTGATTTGATGTTGATCCACCATTTGAGACACCATTTTATTTGTATCAGATTGATACAAATAAAATGAACTACAACTGAGTTTGAACCAAAGACTCCACCATGTCAGCGATATGTTCCACGAACCTTGCAGTTTGAGCTCTATTATACTTGCTGAAAATTCACGGGATTATTCTGCATTAAATAATGTTGTTTTGTGTCTGTTTTTAATTCCAGATTGCTCTTAGTGACACTTTTGTTTTACTAGGGAAAGTTTTAAAAAGAAGACTGACTGGAAACTAAACCTAACCTGGTTAAAGAACCACAAGCCCAACTTTTAGACGTCTACCAGGTCCACAGACCTAAATCAAACGGCTCAGCGTGTGATGCGGTGGCTAAAGAGTCCTGCTAATGACCCAATTATCCGATTCGGGTCCGTTGACGCAGCGGCACATCTCAAAAGGTTTCCACCCACAGTTTGAGCTCGACACCCACAACCTAAAAAGCAGTAAAACTAACCCAATTATTGACTGTGTATTTTATCTGAATGCTGGGTCAGTGACTCAAAAAGCAAAACTTATCAAATATTTGGATTAAAGCTCAAGGCTGGAATAAGATTATTTGTACTTAAAATATAATGCACTTGAAATAAGATGATGGAGATAAGTTTTTCTTATTTTATCTTATTTTAGTCATTCCATCGGCAGATCATCTTATTTAGCTGTTCAAATCAAGGGCAAATACACCAATTTCAAGACGATTTTATTTTTTATTTCAGTTCCGTTTTTGCAGCGGAAGCTTTTTGGAGACGGCTCTTGGAAACGTACCGGTCAAAAATAGCACCAACTCCGGCCATGTGTGCGCTGTCACGCTGCAGCTCGGACGCCAGGAGAGCTCCATCCTTCAGAGGAATGGAGCGGTGGGAGAACGAGGCGATCAGGAGCTCGTTCCACCCTAGCAAGTTAAACACAAGCAGCAGCGCCGATAAATATCCTCCCATTTATTTATGATGAAACCTGTTCATAAAGCAAGCGATGCCTGTTGGCTAACCGTCATTCTCTCCCCCGTCTCTCACTGCTGCTTTCTAGTTGGTTCCTTTAAATCTTTAGTCTACAATGTGATGAACGCCTTCCATTACAGCAGGAAACACATTTTATACAAGCCAAGCGGAAAACTGGTATAACTATATTTACAAAAGTGTTCGGATCACATATTTACACTATACATTTTCCTTTATTAAGTAATATCCCCTATGGTATGAATTAAAGTTTTACCACCTGAACTTGGCAATCAGAGGTACTTTATTTCATTTCAAGCTGATAGGATTTTTTTTTTTCCCCCCCACCTGCACGCAGAAGGATGACCTGATCATCAATGGGCAGCTCGGAGAAGTGAGGGATTCTTTTTGCCCACTCTACCAAGGCAAACAACTGTTTGTCTGCAGTCTGGCAGATGTTGGAAACAGCATCGTGGGGCTAAAAAAAACAAAAAAAAAAACAAAAAAAACAAAGATGACTTTACTTGTCAAACAAATAAAGCAGATTTAAACAACACAGTTTAGACTGCCGTGTCCCAATAACTCACGGAGTTTCCTGCAGACCCTCCATCGGAGTGAAGGTCCACTCTCATGTCCACGGCCATCTCCGCCTCCAAGATCTTCTCTACGGGCATCTCGTCGTTCACGCCAGAAGTGAACTCCAGCTCCCCTTCGCGCTCTCGGTTCCTCTGACGCTCCTCCTGAACGGCTGCAGCAGAGGCAACACAAACAAGCACAGGCAGAATGTACACAGGGAGACTTGAGGGACATCTGTATCGACCGGCTTTTAAGCCAGCATTAAAGCTCATCTTGCTTCATTCATTTCTTACTTTAACGGAACAGTTTCTCTAAATCTGAGCAAGTTCAATTTCAGACTCTTTAAAGACTTTCATTTGCATTCAACATTGACATTATTTAGTCCCTGTGTTTAAAAATGTATATAATCTTGTTAAAGGTGCACTCTGTCATGACAATAGGGCCGGCTGTGAAAAAGGGTAACAAGAACATTTTGACTTCAACTCCCTAAATGGTCAATAAGACAGCTTAAAGAGGGAAAGTCAATTTCTTCTGACACATTTTCTTCAAAGAAAAAAAAAAAAAAAAAAAAAAAAAAGTTAAATGTACCACTTTTAAAAAAGAATGGACAATTTAATCCATTTTAAAGGCTTAAAACAGAGATAACTGTAAAACCAGCAGAAACTCAGTAATAATGGGTATACTCAGAATTAATTAATCTTCCGTTGAATTAGAAAACTATCATGCCAGTTAAAGAACCTGCAGCGCATTTTCTGCTTCTTGACTTCTAGGTCAGACCTCAAACAAAATCAATCAGTATCTGCCAGGAACAGCCTTAAAACAGTTGCTTAGGCCTCTTTAAACCTGAATTAAAGTACAGGACAAAAAAATAATTATTACTCATAGCCACCAAAGGACTGCTGCCGCAATATGAAACGTTAATTAGTTTGAGAATCACTCGGCATCTTTTCTAAAGTCGAATGACAGGTGAACCCTTTGGAGTTTCCTGCACTTCAGTACCAAAGCTGACCACTAGGAGGAGCCCACGTATCAACCAGCTCAAAGCTTCAAGCCACTTGTCAATAATTAATAGATGGAAGTTAAATAAATGTTGTGTATATAAAATAAATCTCATTATGTTGTAAATTATACTGGTGATCTGCTACATGGTGACCTGCCTCCTGCCAGCAGGGACAGGCTGAAGCCTCAGACGACCCAGAACAGAATAAGTCGGATTTTGAGGAGGTGGATAGATGGATGGATTTAGCACCAAGGTGGCATCCAAGTGCCAAAACGTCCTCAACATTACTTTATGTCTTGTGTTCTGCCCTCCACCCAGACAATCACCAGCAATAACCCCAGGAGCGAGAAATTAAACAGAACGCCACCAACGCTCACCTCTGATACACCCAAAATTGTTGTTAGTCATGAAAGAAAATTACTTCCGTTTATGCTGAGTCATGCGGTGCACCAGTCATAAAAAAAGACACAATTGGGTCAACAGAAATATGTACACCTATAATGAAGACGACCTTCTGGGAGTGGACTAGTAATAATCCAGCACAACAGGAAATGAAGCGAGAGATTTAAGACGGTAGTTTCCCCAATAAGGGCTCTTGTCTACTCGTCAAGTTAATTGCAGGGGGTGACTATTATATTTGGCTGTTCAGAAGAACGCTAAACATGATAAGATTCCGACTTCTCTTTCCTCACGCCCCGCAGGACATCATCTCCTGATATGAGAAGTGCCGGCGTAATCAAAAGTGACACCAGAGGGTAATTAACTGGTCATAAAACAGGGCAAACAGTCTCCTGTGAGCCTCCATATGCAACCTAATTTCAATCAGCCTGGATGCAAGGCTTCAAAGACGTGATTTAGGTTTCGTCTAGCTGACCTGGACAGTCTTCACCAAAATGCGAGCAACCACATTCGTCCCCTTCTTCACCCAGCAGAGATCCGATTTTCATCCATTTACACAAAAAGAGCCCATCGTCTAAGCAGCCAAGTGCACCAGTCCTATAGCACAAAGTCACACATGAGCCTAACCTGCTTAGCATTTCTACGGTTACAAATGTTGAAAGAGATGTAAGATACAGTGTCTCTGAAATTTATACGACATACTCATCCATCCCTCATCTTTTCCATCCTTGTTTTTCCACTTTATAGGATTTACCGCTATTGACAGACGGGGAAAGGGTAGAATTGGAGAAAGTGGAGGAAAGAGACAAAGAGGCGTTAGTGGTTTACCCCAGGCCCAATGAATCCATCTCTGTCCAAGCCAACATCCGCCCTCGCCAAAAAAAAAAAAAAAAAGCATAATGCCAATCCAAAACTACTTCAACTACTTTAATAACTGTAACAACAGCCACAATTTACCACGATGCGAACACCATTACTGGGTGCTCCACTCTTACGTGCCACGTCCCCCTTTGCGTACCTTCTCTCTTCATCCCCATGGCCAGGCACTTCTGGTAGCGGCAGTACTGGCAGCGGTTGCGCTGGCGTTTGTCCACCAGGCACTCCTTGTTGTCCCTGCAGGTGTAGCTCAGGTCTTTGCGCACGGTCCGTTTGAAGAAACCTTTGCAGCCCTCGCAGCTGTACACGCCGTAATGTTTGCCTGAGGATTACACGGTCAGAAGAACCCTGAGACGGGGCAACAGCTTCACGAACATCTCGGATCGTTTCAGTCAACAATAAAACGTTCAGCCGATGCCGCCTGTTAACAGTGTGCTCACCAGAAGAGCGGTCGCCGCAGATCACGCACAGCCGTTTCTGAGACATCATTATTCCCGGACTGTGAGCTTGCATGGGCCTCAGGCCGAATGGAGGCTTAATATCTTCTGAGCTGCTGACTGAATGCATCCCTGATATTGGCTCTGAAGACGAAATCTGGAAAAACAATTTTTTTTTTTTTCGGTTAAAGACAAAATCTCATCACTGCATCAACTACGAGCTACAATTACATTTTAGTGGCTGCAAGTAAAAAGTTGAAGTAAAAGACAATTCTAGCATTATGTAGTTTCTGGACCGTGTAAAGAAACACTGGTACTTTTGATTTGTTCTTACCCACTTTGACAACCGATTCCCTAAAGTATTTTTTCCATAATATTTAAAAGTTTAGGAAATGTGTTTATGTGACCCATAAATATAACCCAGACTTGAGGCTGCTTGTAGCTACTATGATGTGATAGGGGTCATGATTTCTTGCATTTTGTAAGAGTTGACCAGTCCAGAAAGGATCACAATGAATGAAAACAGGGCAGAATTTTCATTTAAAAAAACATTTTATGAGATTTTATTTTTCCAGAATTCACCAAAATACCTAATACCTCATGTACTAGGGCTGGACGATATACAAAGAAAGCTTAGATAAAACATTTTTTTAAAAAAATGCATATTGATCGATAATTATTGAAAATATTTAAACCCATATTTAATGTGCAGCTCTGCCTGGACATTTTATGATATTGCTAAATAATTTAATTTTAATAAAGAACACAAACACAGAATTCCAATTAAATCTTTATTTAACCAACTTTAACCATAACAGAATTTTTTTAAAGAAAACTAACTTTAGAGACCCGAGTTATGTTATTAAATACTGACAGAGAATAAACTAAAGTGATTAATTAATAGTTCTGAGTACTTTTACATCAGAAACCTCTGAATAAAACTAAAATGACCAAAATAAATATACCAAATAAATAAATAAAATAGTCTATTTAGGTGGGAATAGTACACTAGTTACTTCTCAGGTTTCATAATCAGTTTCATAATCAGGTTTCATAATGGCTGATGCAGAGCTGAGGTCCGAGGTTGTGGCGTGGGAAGACGCAGACTGCAGCTCATTTTCCACTGATTCCTGGCACTAGTTGCACAATTTAGGGAGCGCTGTTAGAGAAAAACTTGCGTCCCGGAACTTTATATCGCGGATCAAGAGTGGCGAGTAATTGTTTGAAGCCAGGTTTTTCAACTGCAGACAACAGCAGCATGTCCATCACTATGAAGCACGTTACTGCATGCGTGATGTCCTTATGCCGCTTGGACGCTTTTTCATTTTATCACAAAGAAGGGAGCCCAGTTTAGCTGCTATACCTGCTTTGTTTTGGAAGAACTTCCAGAAGATTCCTAAGAAGACGCAGAGCGGCGGCGGGGCTGACACAGCTCGCGCTGCTGCGGGTGTCAGCGGCTTACGTGATGAAACAAGTTGGTTGCGTTACCAGACTTTGTTTTTACCGGTTCCTTGCAAGTTTTACAAATCACTGTGGTTTATTTCTGTCAGACTGGCGAACTAGTAAAACCCGGTTTTGGGACCACTACTTGCTGCGAAATATTCACGTGCTCTGTGTTGTGGTTTGAGAGGGCGGCGCTTTGTGACGCCGTGCCTGGGTGCGCGACTACGATTGGTTGAGAGGAAGTAGTGACTGTAGCATGAACTAATATGATAGGCTGAAAGGAAGGGAAACTGCTTGTATATCGAACTTCTATCGACCCTATTTTTTCCTATCGCGCCACACGTCTATCGATCGATATATATTGTTATTGAATTATCGTCCAGCCCTATGATGTACAATAGTACACGAGTAGGAAATTTGGTATACAGGTACAAAATCAAACTGGGAGAGATTAAATAAGGAAAAGGTAAAACCATGGGTATTTACTAAAAATGTGAAATTTATCTTGCAGTAACTCGGAGGCCCAAACAGATGAGTGCAAATATTGTAGCAGCTGCCTGACAACATACCTGACTGTTGCTGATGGATCCGAATCCCAGAGAGGGAGAAACCACTGGAGAGTTGAGAGAAGGACTGATCACTGAAAAAGGAGAACCTATGAAGTTGGTGGGGCTGCTGGAGGCTGAGCTGTTAGGTTGATGTGCGGACATGGCAGTTACTGCCGTAAGCTACCCGCTCAAGAGAATGATGTCCCGTCTTCAGGATGTCAATCTGAGGGTGACACAAGAGGATGCCATTAGCAGTTCAAAGACAACATTTATGGTTGGTGTTGGTTTCTTGATGCTACAAAACAGACATTGAGAGCAGGTCAAAGCCTTTTTCCTCCACCATACAAAACTAAAAACCTAGAAAGTGAGCGTTCTGGATCAATAACTTCAGGACAGTGTGAAACAGACTGCTCTTCTCTCAGCAAGCGGTACTTTGATACCTTGACATGAAACAAACGGGTGTGTAGCAGGTGTGTTTGCTCCAATCGTTTGATTGCCGTTTACAGCATTGGTTGCGCCTTCCACTTTAAAAAACAGACTTCCATCTCCTATTGTATGTTGCACTTTTAAGAATTTTTGAAAAGAACAAAAAAATTGTCAGAATTTCATCTGTTGTCAATTTTCTTTCCTCTTACCAACATAGTTGGAGACATAACCTTATTTGATTTAACAGTACGATTTGTTTTAAAATGAAACTACTAATGTGTTCAACTCTGAAAACTGATTAGATATGCTTACCAGGCCCACTCAAGGCCTGGATACCCTCAAAAGTTAGGAAGGATTTGATCTTAATCTCTACATGTTATTGAAATGTTTTCTTTGGGGGGGCGGGGGGCAAAAAACTGTTTTTATTTTTTCTACGTTTCTAAGCTGAACATTCTTCTGTCGCTGATTGTAAAGCCATATATTCCACAGAAACAAACGTGACTTTGAGGATACATAAAATAAACATCCAGAAACTTGTTTTTTGTAAATATTAAAACCGATTTTTATTTTGCCAATACGTCGTCAGGGGTCTTCAAGTAACTTGGAGGACATAAATGACCCCCAAACTCCAGCTTTTACAATGCCATAGCTGTCTTAAATTTTAAATGTATATTCACACGATCCTAGTGGCATTTAATAGTTACTTTATCATCCTTCCCGATTCCTTTTTTATTTTAAAATACAGCACTTTCGTTTCAAACAAACACTATTTTAGTTAATCAATTAGAGATGTCGTGTCTTCGCAAGTCCCAAAGCTACAGCTGAAATCAAAACGTGTTCAATTTCAAGGACAAATTTGTTGCTCGCTTGTTTGATCACGTATTTGACATTGAACCTACAAACACGTTTCCAACCCCTTTGTTTAAAAAAAAAAAAAAAAAAAACACATATTAGATCGCTTTTTCTGACACTACCATTTCACATTAGAAAACGCTGTTAAAAAAAACAAACGCACAAACATTAACGTTGCCGGATTAAATACGTCACAAACCCTAAAAATAATGCACATAAAAATAACCTCGCATTCGCGTTTTCCAAACACCCAATCATTTAATTATAAACCAATAAATATATAATTTCGGCCGCTTTTATTAGCAGCTGTTTTGAGTGCAAAAGCGTTGCTGCTAGCAAAGCTCGCAATCAGACAGCTTTAGCTAGCGTTAGCTTGGCTTGCCCACGTACGAGAGTTCGCGTTTTAGTATTTTCAAAACCATGTGCATCAAAGTTAAAATATACCGGTTTGAATCTGAAGGAGACTTTACAATGTCCAGAAACCGCGAAGCCAAACCCACTCAACTCTAGCATTTTCTAAATGACAGACAAAGCTAGCAAGTTAGCAAGCTAACTTAGCTAACGCGACTAGCAGTGTTAGCCCGATGCACATAGAGCTCCAGGAAAACGTTGCTGGCAAATCTAGCTAATGGTCGTACCGCGTTTGGAGTTACATACCATACACGCTTTCGAAGCATTGTTGAAAATTCACCTCTCGTTATCTCTTCCTATCTAAATAAGTGCTAGGCAACACGGCGACAATCAGATTCGGTTAACTTTACTTTGACGCTGTTGTTGTTTACAGGCCATGTTGGCTCTGAGCCATCATCCACCAGAGTCAAAATGTCTCATGGGACCACCCATAAAAGCGCTGTCATATGACACCCGCCGTGTTTAATTACTTAATCAAGGCTTCTGCATTTCTCATTTACTCAGTAACGCACGAATATATATATATTTTAAATTACCTTTACATGTTTTGTTGCGGTATTAAGTAAGTTAAATTGTCTCCCAGTAACACCTAACATCAAATGACGCGAATGGTATAAGGAAGTATTTGACTGTTGTGGATATGGTGTGTTGGATTGTTAAAAAAAAAACAACAGCAGAATTGAAATAGAAACATTGTGTTGCTTTTGAATTGTCTCACTGCTCAGCCATGTAGTCAGCCTGAGCAACTTTTTACAGCCAGCCACCACACCTTCAAAATAGCTAGAATGTTTTTTTTTTGTTTGTTTCATCCTTGAGAAAAGGAATATACAGTACAACTTGTTCTTAAACCACTTATTTTGTTCAAAGAACTTTTCCACAACCAGAGTGCCTAATTTGGTGGTCCAAATGTTACTTTAACATTTTAACCCAATGTGTACATTTAGAACTCTATTTTGTGAATGGAAACTTTCAGGCGTTTGAATCGCTTAAAAAAATTGCTTTTATCCCATTTTGTTCCAAGTCTGAACTTGAGAGTTTGAAACTTTGTTCTCTCTGTCTGTAGACACATGCTTGTCGTCTGTTTACATGTTCATTCCTCCCTGAAGATTAATACATTCAATTCCAGACGTAGGTGTCACTTCATCTCAACCAACCACATGCCATTTTTTGTATAAGAGAGCGGGGAACTTGACAAACTGCTTCAAGCAATTATGGAGAAAGCACATCCTTACAGGCCAGGTGACATTCTTACTATCGACTCAAAGCGGCTGTAACCTTTTGTAAGGAGCGGTGAATGGTTATGTTTGGATAATGCATGGATTACTCTTTCTTTTTTCCAAGTTTAACTTCATCATGACTGAAATATGCTTCATAACTAGAAGAACTTTGCTTTTGTTTTTAATTTTTACCGCAGGTTAGTACTAAACATGCTGCTTTCAATGTGTTTTCCTTGTTGAAAAATGTATAGGTATTTACGATAAGAATATTGAAATAGCAATCATATTGACGCAGAGTTCTTTTTTATATATATATATTTGTTGTCACTTTTTAAAACTTCACAGTGATTTTCACATCCTCACTGGAATCTTCAGACTTTCAGCTGGTTACTTCTAAAATGAAGTACGAAGATGCAAAGAGGTACTGCAGAGAGATGGACAGGGATTTAGCTGCAGTTCACACCTCCGCAGAAATTAACATCAACTTAGTTTTAACAACTGCCGACAGCATTTGGATAGGATTGGAGCTTGGAGAACTGTGGATTTGGCACTGGACTGGGCACGATCAAGAACCAAGCTTTTTAAACTGGAGGACGGGAAACCCAGGGAATAATACACAAGAAGCATGTGCAGCAATGGACCAAAATGGAACCTGGTCTGAACATGACTGTGAAACTAAAAAGAGCTTTGTTTGCCAAGGTAGGTGATGTGGTGGTTCATCTCAATGAATTAGAATGTCAGTAAACTTAATTCCATAATTCGATTTAAAAACTAAAACTCAAATAGCTATAAGACCCATTATGCATTGGGTGATGTATTCCAAGTGTTTAATTGTTGATTTTTATAGCTTACAAAAATGAAAAAACGAAATTCAATTTCTCAGAAAATGTAAACATAACCTAAGAGCGATAAAACCTCTGTAAAAAATATGTCAATGCAGTGTACAGCATATTCACTCTGTACTTTTCAGCGCTCCTTTTGTATTAATTACTGTCATTGTGGTGTGACATGGAGGCAATCAGTCTGCGGATCTGCTTTTCTAACAGTGAGTCATCTGCATTACTGGGTCGAGGGGGGGGGGGGGCAGGGGAGACAGGGCAGAATCATATCAAGATCTTCATAGACAGTGCAAAATTCAAACTGGACATCAAGCCTCTGATAATGATAATAATATTTATTGTCATTGCAACATACATCTGAGTGAATTATGTCCTCTGCATTTAAACCAACCTTAGGGAGCAGTGGGCTGCCGCTGTGTGGCACCTTGTGAGCATTCTTGGGTTAAGGGTTTTGATCAGGCACACAGTGTGACAGCATGTGGGAATTGAACAAGGGACCTTGCAGCTTCTTCAGGATGCAAGCAAACTGTTCTCTAACCACTAGGCCACAACTCCCACTTGAATTATGTGTCTCTCCACCCATCTTCCAGACACTAGCACCTTAAAGTTTCGAATAAAAAGCAAAATAGCAGTTATCTAAAAACTTTGGACCACTAAGATTTTTTGGTCCTAGTAACTCCCTTCTTACATAATATATGGTTTCTAAACATAAGGGATACCACATAGTATTTGTCCTGGATAAATCTCTGTGAGGTGGCTCTTGAAACTAACCTGACGCCGCCAGATAGATTTGCTTCACATATCCATCTGGAAACCTTCCGTTGAAGTAATTTTGGGAAGGGGCGAAAATACTGGTTAGCTGATTGGCCTATGTTGGTGATAGACAAGCCAAATAAACCAATCAGATCAACGAAGCATATGACGTACTCGTTACGAGCGACGACGAAAACACAACCACAAGCCAAGCTACTCTTGCTGCTGCAGGTAAAGGCTCGTTAGCTCAGCAAAGAAATACTCTGTAATGCCGATAAAACTGGCTCGATAGCCACGCTAACGCTAGTTTCATCGGCTGAAGCCACCATGTTCTTTAGACTGAACTGTCGATCTTCTCGTTGCGTCACACCTCAACCCGCCTCAAAGCCAACGCTGATTGGACGTTCGTTTGGTGAACGGCTCCAAATTTTCTTTAACGGAGAGTAGCCAGACTGATCTGCGAGGTGTAACATTGAAAGCTCGCGAGATCAGGATGGTCTCACGAGGCTATCTTGAAACACCATGTCCAGCTTCAGTCTGCACCTTGTCAAGCTCCCCCAAACTCTTGGATGGACGTTGCTTGCGCGCCTATTTTTTTTACCATACTTTTTCCTTCCTCCCAGCTTTTCGTTATTATGCTCTCTGTTAACACTCGCTTTCTTTAGCAATGACCTTTTGACATTTAACCAAGTGGAAGGTATCAATGGCAGTCTGCTGGACAGCTGTCATGTAAGCACTCCTCCCTGGTTGATTGTGTAGCCATAACATTCGCTTAATGTATTAAACATCCTTTTTTTGTTGGCCTTACCATAAATTAAAATTTTCTGGAAAACTACAAAAAGGGTTTTCTTCAGTTCTATTTCATAATCATCTAAATGAACAGAAATAAATGGCTGAAATATTTAATTTAATGTATAAATGGCAGGTTACTAAGTGAAATATTAAAATAAAGTACCCTTACAATGATGTTCCAAGTTATTGTGATGCAGCTGGACATAAGAAATGAGTACTTAACATTTCTGAAAAACAATATACAGCACTTCTTTACTTTTTCAGGCATTGGAGACGCCATGAGTCACATCTTGGTTGAGGGTAAACAATCGTGGAAGGATGCTCGCAGTTATTGCTGGAACATATCATCTGATCTTGTGATCATAGACTCAGAGAAAGAAAATGGAGCAATCCGGAACATGTCCTCGTCGGAAAGTTTGTGGATTGGCCTCTTCAAAGATCCCTGGAAGTGGTCGAATGGTAGTAAGTCGTCGTTCCGGTTTTGGGATACTGGTGAACCCAAAATTACAAACAATCGAGACTGTGTTGCCGCTAACTTAAAGAAAGAGGGAAGGTGGTCCACTGAGAACTGCAGTAAGAAACTCAATTTCATTTGTCACGCTGGTAAGTTCTTTCTTAGTTACTGATTGTTTTCTATGTAAGCAAAGTATTGATTTAAAATCAGCTGAAGTTCAACTGAACTGTTTTTTTAAATTTGCTCAAAAGATAACAAAGCTAGATCATCCATCTATCTATTCATAACTTTACAGCAACAAATCCAACAACCATCAGTTCAAAAACTACACATCAGAGCATTACAGCAGACCGTCGATCAACTAATCTGAAAACTTCCGCACCCAATTCGTCTCAAGAAGGATCAGCATCTTTAAATTACACTTTGGGTTCATCTGCACAACAGGTTACCAATATTAGCACGGAAGTATCATCAACTACTCCTGGACTGGCTGCATCTTATAACACAGAAGTTTCTTCAGATCTAACAAGTAATGTTCTCAAGACCGCAGAAGTACCGACACTGACACCAAAACCACTACAAACAAATTATACCACCCCAGCACCAACAACTATCACAGCACAGAATACATCAAACACCACTGAGATTGTATCAAATCCAGTCAGCTCTGAGCTTGACACTATAATAACGAAAATGCCAGAAAGGACAAAAACAACACTGCCCGAAATTGTCACCAATGCAGAACCAACTGTTATCACTGGACAGACTACAAACAACACTACAGAAGTTGTTTCACATCCCGTAACCACTGAGCTTGACACTACAAGAACAGAAATGCAAACAGTGACCCCATTACAACTGCCCAATAATGTTACCACCCCAATACCATCAAGTGTCAATGGATTGGGTATGTCTAACACTACTGAGGTTGTTTCACATCCCACAACCATTAATCTTAACAGTAAAAATACAGAGATGCCAACAGTGGCATCAACACCAGTGCCCCAAAATGTTACCACCCCAGCACCTACATCTGTCACTGGACTAACTACACCTTACACATCTGAGGTTGTTTTACACCCCATCAGTACTGAGTTAATTAATACAAGCACAGAAATAGAAAAAATGGCATCAACAAAACAACCCCAGAATGTTACCACCCCAGCACCATCAAGTGTCACTGGACTGACCACATCTAACACCACTGAGGTTGTTTCACATCCCATAACTATTAGTCTTGACAGTAAAAATACAGAGATGCCAACAGTGACATTAACACCACCGCCCCAAAATGTTAGCACCCCAGCACCATCATCTGTCACTGGACTGACTAAGTCTAACCCCACTGAGTTTGTTTCACGTCCCACCAGTACTGAGCTAATTAATAGAAGCACAGAAATGGCACCAACAATTTCAACACCATCACCCCAGAATGTTACCACCCCAGCACCATCATCTGTCACTGGAATGACCACATCTAAAACCACTGAGGTTGTTTCACGTTCCGTCAGTACTGAGTTAATTAATACAAGCACAGAAATGAAAACAATGACATCAACACCATCACCCCAGAATGTTACCACCCCAGCACCTTCATATGTCACTGGAATGACCACGTCTAACACCACTGAGGTTGTTTCACGTCCCATCAGTACTGAGTTAATTAATACAAGCACAGGAATGGCAACAACAATATCAACACCATCACCCCAGAATGTTACCACCCCAGCACCATCATCTGTCACTGGAATGACCACGTCTAACACCACTGAGGTTGTTTCACGCCCCATCAGTACTGAGTTAATTAATACAAGCACAGAAATGGCACCAACAATATCAACACCATCACCCCAGAATGTTACCACCCCAGCAGCATCATCTGTCACTGGAATGACCACGTCTAACACCACTGAGGTTGTTTCACGTCCCATCAGTACTGAGTTGATTAATACAAGCACAGAAATGGAAACAATGACATCAACAACACAACCCCAGAATGTTACCACCCCAGCACCATCATCTGTCACTGGACTGATTACGTCTAACACCACTGAGGTTGTTTCACGTCCCATCAGTTCTCAGTTAATTAATACAAGCACAGAAATGGAAACAATGACATCAACAACACAACCTCAGAATGTTACCACCCCAGCACCATCATCTGTCACTGGAATGACCACGTCTAACACCACTGAGGTTGTTTCACGTCCCATCACTACTGAGTTAATTAATACAAGCACAGAAATGGAAACAATGACATCAACACCATCACCCCAGAATGTTACCACCTCAGCACCATCATCTTTCACTGGAATGACCACGTCTAACACCACTGAGGTTGTTTCACGTCCCATCAGTACTGAGTTGATTAATACAAGCACAGAAATGGAAACAATGACATCAACAACACAACCCCAGAATGTTACCACCCCAGCACCATCATCTGTCACTGGACTGATTACGTCTAACACCACTGAGGTTGTTTCACGTCCCATCAGTACTGAGCTAATTAATACAAGCACAGAAATGGCACCAACAATTTCAACACCATCACCCCAGAATGTTACCACCCCAGCACCATCATCTGTCACTGGAATGACCACGTCTAACACCACTGAGGTTATTTCACGTCCCATCACTACTGAGTTGATTAATACAAGCACAGGAATGGCAACAACAATATCAACACCATCACCCCAGAACGTTACCACCCCAGCACCTTCGTCTGTCACTGGAGTGACCACATCTAACACCACTGAGGTTGTTTCACGTCCCATCAGTACTGAGTTAATTAATACAAGCACAGAAATGGAAACAATGACATCAACACCATCACCCCAGAATGTTACCACCCCAGTACCATCATCTGTCACTGGAATGAGTACATTTAACACCACTGAGGTTGTTTCACGCCCCATCAGTACTGAGTTAATTAATACAAGCACAGCAATGGAAACAATGACATCAACACCATCACCCCAGAATGTTACCACCCCAGCACCATCATATGTCACTGGAATGACCACGTCTAACACCACTGAGGTTGTTTCACGTCGCATCAGTACTGAGATAATTAATACAAGCACAGGAATGGTAACAACGATATCAACACCATCACCCCAGAATGTTACCACCCCAGCACCATCATCTTTCACTGGAATGACCACATCTAACACCACTGAGGTTGTTTCACGTCCCATCAGTACTGAGTTAATTAATACAAGCACAGAAATGGAAACAATGACATCAACACCATCACCCCAGAATGTTACCACCCCAGCACCATCAAGTGTCACTGCACCGACTACGTCTAATGCCACTGAGGTTGTTTCACGTCCCATCAGTACTGAGTTAATTAATACAAGCACAGCAATGGAAACAATGACATCAACACCATCACCCCAGAATGTTACCACCCCAGCACCATCATATGTCACTGGAATGACCACGTCTAACACCACTGAGGTTGTTTCACGTCGCATCAGTACTGAGTTAATTAATACAAGCACAGGAATGGTAACAACGATATCAACACCATCACCCCAGAATGTTACCACCCCAGCACCATCATCTTTCACTGGAATGACCACATCTAACACCACTGAGGTTGTTTCACGTCCCATCAGTACTGAGTTAATTAATACAAGCACAGAAATGGAAACAATGACATCAACAACACAACCACAGAATGTTACCACCCCAGCACCATCAAGTGTCACTGCACCGACTACGTCTAACGCCACTGAGGTTGTTTCACGTCCCATCAGTACTGAGTTAATTAATACAAGCACAGAAATGGAAACAATGACATCAACACATTCACCCCAGAATGTTACCACCCCAGCACCATCATCTTTCACTGGAATGACCATGTCTAACACCACTGAGGTTGTTTCACGTCCCATCAGTACTGAGTTAATTAATACAAGCACAGAAATGGAAACAATAACATCAACAACACAACCCCAGAATGTTACCACCCCAGCACCATCATCTGTCACTGGAATGACCACGTCTAACACCACTGAGGTTGTTTCACGTCCCATCAGTACTGAGTTAATTAATACAAGCACAGAAATGGAAACAATGACATCAACACCATCACCCCAGAATGTTACCACCCCAGCACCATCATATGTCACTGGAATGACCACGTCTAACAGCACTGAGGTTGTTTCACGTCCCATCAGTACTGAGTTAATTAATACAAGCACAGGAATGGCAACAACAATATCAACACCATCACCCCAGAATGTTACCACCCCAGCACCATCATCTGTCACTGGACTGACTACTTCTAACACCACTGAGGTTGTTTCACGTCCCATCAGTACTGAGCTAATTAATACAAGCACAGAAATGGCACCAACAATTTCAACACCATCACCCCAGAATGTTACCACCCCAGCACCATCATCTGTCACTGGATTGACTACTTCTAACACCACTGAGGTTGTTTCACGTCCCATCAGTACTGAGTTAATTAATACAAGCACAGAAATGGAAACAATGACATCAACACCATCACCCCAGAATGTTACCACCCCAGCACCATCATCTGTCACTGGAATAACCACGTCTAACACCACTGACATTATTTCACGTCCCATCAGTACTGAGTTAATTAATACAAGCACAGAAATGGAAACAATGTCATCAACAACACAACCTCAGAATGTTACCACCCCAGCACCATCATCTTACACTGGAATGACCGCGTCTAACACCACTGAGGTTGTTTCACGTCCTATCAGTACTGAGATAATTAATACAAGCACAGAAATGGTAACAACGATATCAACACCATCACCCCAGAATGTTACCACCCCAGCACCATCATCTTTCACTGGAATGACCACGTCTAACACCACTGAGGTTGTTTCACGTCCCATCAGTACTGAGTTGATTAATACAAGCACAGAAATGGAAACAATAACATCAACAACACAACCCCAGAATGTTACCACCCCTGCACCATCATCTGTCACTGGACTGATTACGTCTAACACCACTGAGGTTGTTTCACGTCCCATCAGTACTGAGCTAATTAATACAAGCACAGAAACGGCACCAACAATTTCAACACCATCACCCCAGAATGTTACCACCCCAGCACCATCATCTGTCACTGGAATGACCACGTCTAACACCACTGAGGTTATTTCACTACCCATCACTACTGAGTTAATTAATACAAGCACAGGAATGGCAACAACAATATCAACACCATCACCCCAGAACGTTACCACCCCAGCACCTTCGTCTGTCACTGGAGTGACCACATCTAACACCACTGAGGTTGTTTCACGTCCCATCAGTACTGAGTTAATTAATACAAGCACAGAAATGGAAACAATGACATCAACACCATCACCCCAGAATGTTACCACCCCAGCACCATCATCTGTCACTGGACTGACTACTTCTAACACCACTGAGGTTGTTTCACGTCCCACCAGTGCTGAGTTAATTAATACAAGCGCAGAAATGGAAACAATGACATCAACACCATCACCCCAGAATGTTACCACCCCAGCACCATCATCTGTCACTGGACTGACTACTTCTAACACCACTGAGGTTGTTTCACGTCCCACCAGTGCTGAGTTAATTAATACAAGCGCAGCAATGGAAACAATGACATCAACACCATCACCCCAGAATGTTACCACCCCAGCACCATCATCTGTCACTGGACTGATTACGTCTAACACCACTGAGGTTGTTTCACGTCCCATCAGTACTGAGCTAATTAATACAAGCACAGAAACGGCACCAACAATTTCAACACCATCACCCCAGAACGTTACCACCCCAGCACCTTCGTCTGTCACTGGAGTGACCACATCTAACACCACTGAGGTTGTTTCACGTCCCATCAGTACTGAGTTAATTAATACAAGCACAGAAATGGAAACAATGACATCAACACCATCACCCCAGAATGTTACCACCCCAGCACCATCATCTGTCACTGGACTGACTACTTCTAACACAACTGAGGTTGTTTCACGTCCCACCAGTGCTGAGTTAATTAATACAAGCGCAGAAATGGAAACAATGACATCAACACCATCACCCCAGAATGTTACCACCCCAGCACCATCATCTGTCAATGTACTGATTACGTCTAACACTACTGAGGTTGTTTCACGTCCCATCAGTACTGAGATAATTAATACAAGCACAGGAATGGCAACAACAATATCAACACCATCACCCCAGAATGTTACCACCCCAGCACCATCGTCTGTCACTGGAGTGACCATGTCTAACACCACTGAGGTTGTTTCACGTCCCATCAGTACTGAGTTGATTAATACAAGCACAGAAATGGAAACAATAACATCAACAACACAACCCCAGAATGTTACCACCCCAGCACCATCATCTGTCACTGGACTGATTACGTCTAACACCACTGAGGTTGTTTCACGTCCCATCAGTACTGAGCTAATTAATACAAGCACAGAAATGGCACCAACAATTTCAACACCATCACCCCAGAATGTTACCACCCTAGCACCTTCGTCTGTCACTGGAGTGACCACATCTAACACCACTGAGGTTGTTTCACGTCCCATCAGTACTGAGTTAATTAATACAAGCACAGAAATGGAAACAATGACATCAACACCATCACCCCAGAATGTTACCACCCCAGCACCATCATCTGTCACTGGACAGACTACTTCTAACACAACTGAGGTTGTTTCACGTCCCACCAGTGCTGAGTTAATTAATACAAGCGCAGAAATGGAAACAATGACATCAACACCATCACCCCAGAATGTTACCACCCCAGCACCATCATCTGTCAATGTACTGATTACGTCTAACACTACTGAGGTTGTTTCACGTCCCATCAGTACTGAGATAATTAATACAAGCACAGGAATGGCAACAACAATATCAACACCATCACCCCAGAATGTTACCACCCCAGCACCATCGTCTGTCACTGGAGTGACCATGTCTAACACCACTGAGGTTGTTTCACGTCCCATCAGTACTGAGTTGATTAATACAAGCACAGAAATGGAAACAATAACATCAACAACACAACCCCAGAATGTTACCACCCCAGCACCATCATCTGTCACTGGACTGATTACGTCTAACACCACTGAGGTTGTTTCACGTCCCATCAGTACTGAGCTAATTAATACAAGCACAGAAATGGCACCAACAATTTCAACACCATCACCCCAGAATGTTACCACCCCAGCACCATCATCTGTCACTGGAATGACCACATCTAAAACCACTGAGGTTGTTTCACGTCCCACCAGTGCTGAGTTAATTAATACAAGCGCAGAAATGGAAACAATGACATCAACACCATCACCCCAGAATGTTACCACCCCAGCACCATCATCTGTCACTGTACTGATTACGTCTAACACTACTGAGGTTGTTTCACGTCCCATCAGTACTGAGTTGATTAATACAAGCACAGAAATGGAAACAATGACATCAACAACACAACCCCAGAATGTTACCACCCCAGCACCATCATCTGTCACTGGAATGACCACTTCTAACACCACTGAGGTTATTTCACTACCCATCACTACTGAGTTAATTAATACAAGCACAGGAATGGCAACAACAATATCAACACCATCACCCCAGAACGTTACCACTCCAGCACCATCGTCTGTCACTGGAGTGACCATGTCTAACACCACTGAGGTTGTTTCTCATCACATAACCATTGATCTTAACAGTAAAAATACAGACATGGCAACAGTGACATCAACACTATTTTCCCAAAATGTTACCACCCCATCACCATCAGCAGCTACTGTATCAACCACCTTTAACACAGCAGAGGTTGTTTCACAATCTACTGAGCTCAGCAGCACAGAGATGACACCAACACAACATCCGCAAAACACTACTGTGAACATCACAACGAACAGTTTTTCTACCTCAACAGCTCAGCTGGGAATGTCAGTCCAAACAGCAACCCAATCACCAACTACAAAATCAGCTGTCAGCAGTTTGTTTTCAGGTATGATTCAATAACTCATTTGGACTTTGTGTTTGATTTTTACTAAATTTAATTTCAAATTCTGTTTTTTCCAGAAGACAGTTTGATTTTAATCCAGAAAAACGTGACATGGATTACAGCTTTGAGCTTCTGCAGGGAGCACTATGTTGACCTGGTTCAGATTACCAATGAAGACATTCAAGACAAAGTGGCTGAGAGGGCAAAGAGCTCCACATCCCGTCATGTATGGCTTGGCTTACGCTACACGTGTAACCTGAAATTTTGGTTTTGGACGAGCTCAATTACTGGCTGTTACCAGAACTGGCTACCAGAAGAAGGACCAGAAGGGACATATGAATGTGGTGTGAGTGGTGCCATTGAGGCCACTGGGAGGCAGCAGTGGGTTGGTTTGCCAGAGACACATGAACTGAATTTCATCTGCCAGACTTGTGGTGGATGAGAGAGGGCAACCAGTAACACTCTGAATTAGAACAATGAAGATTTCATGATGCTGGTCCAAACCAGTTCACGTTTCTGAAGACAAGGTATTGTGGCTGTGTTTTTGGCAAATCATGACTTAAGGTGAAATACAGCTGCATATGGCTGTTCAGGCTGAAATTCAAATTCATATGAACACACTACGTGCTCCATGGGTTTGCACATTCACAGACATGGCAAATAATGTGTGAAAATTGATCAGCTTAGCACCTTTTATTCAGGGGTGAAATTCTGCATATTGATGTCCTGTCTGTTTGAGATCAATGTGCCCTCAAATCCAAGGGATTGGTCCTCAGGCCCGACTCCAGGGAAGACAGCATGCCAATGCTTACCTTTCTGTTTGCACCATAAGCACACAGGAAGTTGCACAAAGAAAATCTATTTTAAGTAATTTGCACTTTTTGTCAGTGATCTTTATCAGAATCCTTATGTTTCAATTGCAAAATACAGTATAGCTAATTTTTTTATAGCTAGAGATTGTTGTATTTGTATTTGTACATGGTGATATTTACTTTTATAGCTCTTATAACCTCCCAGACTTCCTTGATTTTTTTCTTTTTAAATATGAGTCAACGTGCCAGTAAAACCAGTCTTAAATTGAATGCTGGAATGTGCTGGAAACGATCAAGGAGATCACACAAGGTGTGGTGTTAAAAAGAAAACTATGCACAACATTGCACAATTTGTGCTGCTTTGTACTGTGAGTTATTATAACTGACCTACATTTGGACATTGTGGTAAAATGATCAAATAAAGTCTCTTGCAAAAGTATTCATTCCTCTTTAACATACATTTTGTCACATGTGGCAAGCAAAGACTTTTTGCATGTATGTGATAGACCAATGCAAACAATAATTTTAAAATAAAATGAAAATGAAAATCATCTACAAATAAATATCTTGGAAGCACGGTGTGATTTTTTTTATTCCTCACTCTGATACCTTTAGAATAAAAGTAAAGTATAAACAACTACCTTCTGGAGTGATTTGATGAGTAAACAGAGCCCATCTGTGTGTAACTGGTTGTCAGTATAAATACACCACTTCTGTGAAGTCCTAGTTTTTTAGTGAACATCACTGACCAAACAGCATCATGAAGACCAAGGAATACATCAGGGAGACACTTCAGCGATAACTTTGTGGTCAAATTTAAAGCAGGATTAGGTATTTAAATTCCAAGTTTTGAACTGCTCACAAAGAAATGTTCAATCCATCCTCTGAAAATGAAAAAGAGTGCGGCACAACCAGAAACTCACTAGAAAAGTTGTCCATCTAAACTGACAGGCCAGCTTAGGGGACCTTCGATCAAATGGCCCTCGGTCAGTCTGGAGGAGCTGCAGAGGTCCATAGCGCAGGTGAAAAAATCTATTGAAATTGTAACTACTATATGTGCACCTCTCAAATGTGTTTTCTATAATGGAAGGGTGAAAACCAAAAAAGCCCAGATTGAAAGAAAACCAAATCAGGATCCGTTTGCAGATAAGCAAATATAGATAATGGATGGAAAGATGGAGGGGTTTTCCTTTCAATTTTCTGAGCTTGAGCTAGTTGCCAGAGAAGAATGCTGAACCATTTCTGCTTCTAAAAATGCAAACCTTGTAGTCATGGCCTACACCACAAGGCATGCAGCTGTAATTCCAGCTGTGAAATACTGAGTCAGCACTTTTCAGATTTTTATTTGTAACAAATATGTCTTTCAATTTTACAGCTATAAAATACTGTATATTTTTGTGTATCACATAAAATCTTATTGAAATACACTACAGTTAAAGGTTATAATGTGACAAAACGTGAACAAGTTTTAGGATAGCTTCAATCACAAGCTAGTAACAACACGTCTTTGGTTTAGGATATTTTTCAACATTTTCATATTAAATTTAGAAGAAAAAGTTACTATCATAGTAGCATAGTAGTATAGTATTAGTAATTAGTAATACACAGTACTATTCAAGGACATTTGCTGAATCTATTTTTTTGTTGTGGCAAAAGGCACAATAACACACCTGCTATAGTAATTCATTTTGTATGCAAAGAAAGGCTTGTCACTTATCAATTATTATGCACCATTACGCTTTGGCTTATCTTCTCTCTAAATATGCATTGGTCAGTGAGCCTCCCCTCCGTTCAATGTTAATGTTCCTCTGGGTCCAGTCTGTCAGTCCTGGACTCTTCTCTTTCCTCCTTTTCTCACCATCATCTCCTCTTGTGTGCTGTCCAGCTGCCTCTGACCTCTGACCTTTCCACCCTCACTCTTGACCCCTGAGGACATTCCCACGCCACACCCTTTTGTGCCCTTCTTACCGTGCAAACCCACTGGTCAGCCCTTTTGAATTTTCTGAGATTATGGTTAGGTATAATTCATCTCCACTGGGGTCAATGTAGTAGTACAAATATATATATATATATATATATAAAGATAACAATTCAATACGACTGTTGTCTTTTAAATAAAAAACAAAATATCTTTGAAATCTTAGAAATTTGATGAAATAATGAATATATATATAAAAAAATATACCACAGAATGATAAAACTTAAGATTTCTACCCATCAATATACATTCCTTTCTTTTTGCTTTTCGTCTGAGTCTGACCCTCTCCCTTCTTTTCCTTCTGTCACTCTCAGTGTTAATTGAAAAAAAGCAGATTGTCTCCATTGAAGCCCTGTCTCTTAGGAAACCTCAGTCCTGCATGAAATGAGATGGATTGTGGGGAAGTGATGGAGAAGAGGACACTGAGAGGCAGACTGAGCGAGCAGCCGTTGAGGATGGCCGCTGGATAGAGGAAAGGCCACTTCAAAGCAGCGTATAGTATTTTAAATGTAGAACATGTTTTCAATAACTTCTGTTCTCGGACTACTATGTCTACGTCATTAATGGTGAAAAAATGTAAGTACTGAAAGTTTTCAACTTTTTATAAAGTTACAAATTAACAGAATTACTAAACTTCAAAATCTTAGCTAATATTAGATTAAATGGATACCAAACTAATGTTAGATTAGGAAAGCTTTAAACACATATAGATATATCTGAATAGTGTTATTTAAACACCTTTCCTATTTCATCAGTTATCTGTGAAAGAGGAACACCTCCAACGTCCTTGCAGTTCATCTGAAGTTTGACAGGGAGTCTGGTGTTGATTGTCCAAACGCAATTCTTGTTCGATTGCTCCATATCCAGGAGTTGTGGATGGACATCATGCTCCCCCCTCCTACTGGCTTCACTTCTCACCCACTGCACCAATACAGAGATCAACATGCATTAAGATTGAACAGTTATGTCTTTTGTACTATCGGAACCTGAAATGGTTGTGTTTGAAAAAGTTTGCTGGTCCAACCCAGGAAATATATTGTGATCAATTGACAGTCAAACTGTCAGGAATAGTTGTGGCTTTAATTTTTTGTTTCATATCACTTATTGTTGAGCTTTGGAGCCAGCTTCTGTGCAATTTCATTGAGTTTGGTGCTAAGGCAGTGCACACATTTATGCAGGACTAAATTGCTTCTAGCCTAAAAGATAAAGGTTAGAGAGTCTAACTTTAGAGAATACAATTATTATTCAAGGTGTAGATTTTGTAACCCTGAAATTTCATATTTAGGCCTATACACAAGCATAGGTATAAAAATTAAGGCCTGTGCGTTCATCTGCAAGAACAGAAAATGTGTTATTTCACTCGATAAGGTAAAAGCAAGAACGATTTTTACTTCCCAAGAACTCAGGTGCAGAATCCTAGTGTAGTCCACATAGGTCCCTCCTACCTCAGCATTTGTAGTTAATAATTGTTGGAAGCCATACAAGCAAAATTCTTTGCTTTCAAGGTCTGTCAAAAACAAGCTGAATAAACTTCAAAAGCAGGGCTACAAGATCAGAGTGATGGCATTTTGTTTTTGCAGCCCTTTCAGAGAGAACAGAGTTCTGTGTTCTAATGAGAAAGGAACAGTCCTGCTGAAGTTGGCTGCAAAGTTTTCCACTGTAGGCCATATAGGCGAAATCTCAAGTAATTGGTGCTAAGGTCTAATGCTCTAAAACTGTTTAAAAGAATCCCGTTTGGGTTGTTTGGCTAATGCAGCCCTGCGTCAAACATGGAATCCCACCCTGGGTTGGATTAACACAACAGGGTTAGGTTATGGGTTTGACCCAGCATACTGCGCTTGGTTCACAGACCAAAGTCCAAAAATGTATTAAAGTGACTGGCATACATTAATACAATTTAATCATTCAATTACTTATTTTCACTGGATGCAAATATGCTGTTCATCTCTTCTAATCAAGTTTCCAATAGGCCAAACTTCAACTATTTTCTCTTTTGTGTCTTCTTGGGCCATTTGCTTAACTGTTACCTTCTGAAGGTGACTGGACTCTGGAGACAGTGTTGTACCACACGTACGCCTACATCTGTAATATATAAACATAATAATAAATCTTTATTAGCAGACTTTATATCCATAGTCACATAAAAGAAAAAAAAACAATACTTTAATCCTTTTTAATTTATTTCAGAAAGTAAAGCGTATAAATCGTATAGGTTCAAAACACATTGAGTGAAATATTTTAAGATTTAATAAAAAATTAATGATAATGGCTTACAGATAACAAAAACCAAAATTAAGTGTCTCAGAAAATTTGAATATTACATAAGGTCTCAAACCATGATATTTGGTACATAAATGTCAGGCTGAAAAGTATGTAAAATTTTATGCACTCAAATTCCGATCCCTCTCTTGCCAATACCCCAGGCTCTGGCCAGGCTTTATATATATATATATATATATATATATATATATATATATATATATATATATATATATATATATATATATATATATATATATATATATATATATATCAATCATGCAACTATGTGATGCAATTGTGACAATATATGTGCTTGATTATTTTGCTTACAACAATCCTCCCCTAACTTTATGTGTTTAAAACTGCTAAAATAGTAGTATTGTCTTAAAGACTGAGCTCCATTCTATTATGAATTCATCACAGATCCATTTTATCTATGCAGAATTCTTAGTTCGTTTTCTTATTTTTCTTTCACAGATGTTCCTAGTTAGTTGTCCCGGTAGCCTGGCTCTGGTCTGTCATGTCATTCCCCCAGTCTCTGAAAATAGATGGCTTTTGGACTGTGGCTTGCTTGGGATCAGATGAAACAGTGATTAAACCAGATTGAATTTATATAGTGCTTTTCTTGCGATAGCACTTTACCTTACAGCCACATTCACCAAATCACAAGCACAAATGTGCCCTGTTTCATGCAGATAGGTGAGCTTTGTGCCTTGCTATGTGCCTTGCCCAGAGGCCCATGGACATATGGCAGGAGACGATACAGGCCACAACCATCAGACTGTAAAACAACTATACTCTTCCCACAGTCACCCCAGTCCATATCAAAGTTGAGTTTTTCTGCATACTAACCTGTAAACCTGTATGTACTTGGGACATGTAACTAAAATGAGGATTCCATGTATTCAGTCTCTACTTGTAGCCATATGGCCTCTGAATGTCAATGTGAATTTTACTTATAAAGCACTTTAAAAACATCTTGTTACAACAACAAAGTGCTGTACAGTTTTCATAAAACTATCAGTTTGACTAAAACACATTAGAATAAAACAATAAATAAGAGCAAATAGGACAGGTAGTTGTCAAAGTCAGACCTTATTTAAATGCCAAGAAATATAAATAAATTTTAGGAGTGACTTTGGGCAGATCTTATATTGAGGGGTAAGTTGTTCCACATATTAGGTAAAGTAACGGCAAATCCATGGTCTCCTCTCCATAACTTGCCATTTTTAAAATACTTGCCAGATCTCATTCTTTTCTGATGAAGGACGTTATCTTAGCATTGTAATGGATTGTATTGAATTTTGTCCATGGTTGTTGATTTGTATACCTTCACGTTCTTTGAGAAATGGTGCACATTAAAGATGTCTCAAATAAAATGAAGGTTTGTAATTGTGTTTAGCATTTAATATAACTATGTGTCTTGCTAATGTTTGAAGACTGATTATTACCTAAATGGTACGTGTTATATTTCCCTAAATTGCTTTTTGTGTTGTTTAAATGGTAAAATAAAGTTTTAGATGTGGGATGTGTTTTGTAACTGACTGCAGTGTCAAGCTAACAGAAAGATAAATAGACAGAAAAGGGGAATTCTTTAAAACAAGGTGGTCATACAAATAGTTTATTTTTGTACTGACAAGTGATAACAAATCTAATAAATATGCATGATGCACACTGCATGTATTACCGTGCCCTTAAAAAGTATTAAAACCACTCATAGTTCACATTTTTGTCACATTATGATCACAAGCTTATTTTTTTATTCGACTTCAATTTTCCTTGATGGACAAACACAAGCCGACTTATTGTTGCCAAGTTAAAGGATAATTTAAATATTTGAAAGTCTATTTAAAAAGAGACATTTTTGTTTAATTATTATGAGTAAAAATGTAATATTAAATGAATAAAGGTTGAAAGTGTGGCTTGTTATAAAACATTGTTTGGTTAAGTTATGTAATCAACATTAATGGGTGAGTTGCATGAGACAAACCTAATTGTAATTTATGTTGCAATGACAAAATAAAGATGGTGGTTATTATTACATGGTCTCTGCATGCAGGCACAAATTCTTTCTGGGTACTCTGGGGTCCCTCCACTGTCCAGACACATACATACCAGGTGAATTTGGATGAGTCTCATAGAATCTCTCCCTAGTTTATCCTGAGCATCTTTGCATCACCTTATGGACTGACGAGCTGTTGATCACAACACAGCAAGGATAGGCTGGTGTAGACTATAAATGGACATACTGAGAGGGCTGAGATAGGACTTCAATAAAAGCAAAAAGCAGAGGACTTTAAAAGTTGTTTTTAGTAATATTGGCATTTTACTAGCTACAGTAAAATACGTAAGTACCAAATTTAAGGAATAGCTGGTAATATTTCAGCTAAACTTCTTCAGAAGTCCTGTTAAAGCAACACTTTTTTTAACTCATGCACAAATAGATAGCACTTGATTTCTGGTAAATCACATGATTTGGGGGAAATTTGGTTCACTTTCACTGACCAATGAGAAGAGAGATACACATTGTGAAACCTAAGTAAACACGTTCCTCACTGTGAGCCAGACAGTGATATAAACAATTTTTTAAGCCAAGCTTAGAAAATCCCATATCCCAGTCTATTGCAACCTGTTACAACTTGTTTTACACTTCTCTTTATAATGAACATGGATGCAGAAACCATAGTACTCTTGGATTAATGACCATGTTGCATGGTTTAGGTTTTCAATTTACCCTCTTGTTCACATCACATTGTTTATTTAATGCATGTTAGTATGTACAGATTACACAGCTGTCTAAGGGGAGTTTTTCTTCAGAAGACATTTCAAAAATATCGCAGCTGTGAAAAACAAATTCAGAGCAATGCCAGAGCCAGTGATTGAGAAATAAAGGGGTGGGAGACCTATAAAAGCACAGTTATTCAAAATCCTATCAGAGCAGGCGGAGGAAGAGAAGCAGCAAAATGAAGTGCTGCCTGGTTTTCACGCTTCTGCTGATCTCAGCTCTGAAGGATACATTGGGCGAAAGGTAAATAAAGTAATAATTATCTAGGTTTATGCAATATAACAATGTTATAATAACATTGTAACAATGTTTTCCAGTAATATGAACATGATCAATTAAGATTTCTGCACAATTTAATTTGATAGCAATTCCAAAAAACTTTGCTAAAATATTGTCTATAAACTACTGAATTTTTATAAAGAAATTAAAAAATATATAAATAGTTTTAAATGCCATTAAACAATATTAAATCTAATGTCATCAATTTGTGCTCAGATTCTTTATCTCAGCTCCAAATATCTTTCATGTGGGTGCTAAAGAGAAAGTGTTTGTCCAGATGAGCGGTCAATACCTCAACAAACGCATTAGCGTATACCTGAAGGGCGGACTTGACCTTCCTATGTCTGCAAGGGAAGAAATTGAATGTAAAACAGAGTCAGAAATCCAAATGGTCGAGCTAATGGTAAGAATACATTTGAATTTGACTTTGTAAAGTGCCTTGAGATGACATGCTTCATGAATTGGCGCTATATAAATAAAATTGAATTGAATTGAATTGAATAATTTTCTTGCGTCCCTTACATGTTCACAGATACAAAAAGAGGCATGGTCAGCAATCAAAGGAGATTTTAAAGATAATCCCCCCTACGTTGATCTCGTGGCAGAGGTCTTCGGTGGGCCGCGGAAAACAACTAGGGTCCTGGTTTCAAACCACAGGGGATATATTTTCATACAGACTGATCAACCAATGTACAACCCAACTCAGAAAGGTAAAAACTATGTCAACTACATTGAATAAACATTAACTATATATTGGAGTTCAGCATTTTTTATCATCATTATTATTATTATTATTATTATTATTATTATTATTATTATTATTGGTCTTTTATTTTTAGTGAACTACAGGATTTTCACTCTTAATCACTTGTTCAGGCCACAGGAGGATCCCATCTACATATCATTTTTTGTGAGTAGATGTGTTTGACGGTCTTCAACGCTCAAAACAGCTCTGATAGAAATTGTTTACACCCAAGATTCATGTCTATTGCTTCAAACAGAATGCTGCTGGAAACAGAATAATGAAGACCCGGAGGGCAGCAGTTGGAGGGATTTACCAAAGCCATTTTGCAATACCAGATGTATCCGAGTATGTTAAAAGAGATTTTCAGTACACTGTGAGTGACATGGAAACACAACCAACAGATGCTTTCTTCATGTAGAATGGGCACCTTCAAGATCACGGCTGACTATGAGGAGGATGAAGCAAATGCTGCTGTGCGAGAGTTCAAAGTCCAAAAGTTTGGTAAGAAAATTCTGGTTCAAAAAAATCCACAAACATATTTATTTTATCTTTGAAAAACATATTTACCTCTGACTTTGTTTTGCTCCATATTATAGTTTTACCAAGTTTTGAGGTGGGAATTGAAACAGAACATCGTTACCTTTTGTTGAATGATCAGCAGCTTGACTTCACAATTTCAGCAATGTAAGTGGTACTGATTTTTAAATGTGATTTTCTTAAAGCTCATCTTTTGAAATCAAGAGGTCTTTCTCAACAACATTTTTACCACAGCATTCAGTGCCAACGTTTCACCCACACCTCACTCCTGACTAAACATTTTCAAAAGGCCTTTAGCAGGACTTTAGATTGAGTTCAAACTATTCTCCTATCCCACATATTAAGTTCCTGAGATCTTCCACATATGTAATGTTTCTATGACTGTGACGTGTTATGATAGGAAACTGTATAAATGAAAGAAAAGCTTACATAAGAATTATCTTCTTGAAATGAATGCACGGGTATCTGTTTCTTCTTTGAGGAGTGCTGTGTGGAAGATTGAATTAGAAGAGGCTGTTTCTCTTCTGTCATTGTATTGACAGAGTTAGTTTTATATGGAATAGTTTTTTTCTCTGAGGCTTAAAAAGTGCACATATTTTTTTTCCTTTGTGGCTGTTACAATGTGGATTGGCCTGTTATCATCTGAGGGGGGATCACGACATCACTATGAGCAGCTTTATGAGCTGATTTCTGCCACAGATAAAGTTACAATGGGAACTTGTAGCAGAACATAGCCTATGATAATAATTACAGCAAAAAAAACAAGAATCAATTTGTACAATGCTCTTTTCCTTTAGTTTAGTTCTGTTTGTGTAGCTAATAGACTTATGTATACCCCTTAGGCATTTAGGTATTACATATTTAATATTTAATGGATGCCACAGTAAAAATTTCCCAGAGCGATTGAGTCATGATTAATCGCATAGAGTTCAATGCTTTACTAGTCTCAATTTTCAAAAAGGATAAAATTATTCTGTTTCCTGTTTACACTGTATTAAAATATATATATTGTCAAAAATTATTTATACCATTTCTTAAAAAAAAAAAAGGCAAATTTCATTTCTGAGGTGTGTCCAGAAAAGAAACCTTCTACTTTCTTAACAATTTTTAATATTTCTGCTGGTATGTGGACCATTTATAAATAATGATAAACTCAAAGTCTGAGGCTGGAAGGCCTCCTTGTCATCACCTTTATCTTTAGCGCCCTCCAATGATTCTCTTTCTGAATCAAGTCAGGATTCTGGCTGGGCAATTCCAAACAGTATTATTACTTCCAGGTAAAAAAACAACATGGAAACAGAACAAAGAGATTGCTTTAAACCTAAATCTGCCGTGGGTATAAGTTACTTTGGGTTTAACTGTACATTGTATGCTAGGCCCAAGAATACCATCTCTTTATCACTAATTTTGTAAATATGATGACACTTTGTGCTATGTGTTTTAGGTATTCATATGGTGAAAAAGTTAAAGGCGCTTACCACTGCCAGTTTGGTGTTCTGAAAAAAGGTGCAGCCCAAAAAGCACCTAACATTATTAGTGGCCTGGAGCTCACTGGTTCGGTAAGAAACAAACAAACAAAATTATGTTTTTTCAGTTTGTTGTTTACCACAATCAGTATTTGGCAAAATAACTAAATATATGAAAATGTATATATGTATATGTATATATCTGCAGGTCCTAGATGGAAGGGCAACCGCTACTCTTCAGTTAAAAGATATTGACTGGAAACAGCTGAACCAAACCCTCTCTGACTTACATGAAAGTGGATCTCAGCTCTACGTGGGAGTATTTGTCACCAACATTCAAAGTAAAAGCACTTTTAGTATCCTACTGTTTACTCTCCTTGACACCCCTTTTACTCTCCATATGTCTTATCAATAATTTCATAAGTTACATGTCTATCACTGAGGACTATGACAGATACATGTTCTTCCTGTTGATATGTTGAATATATTAGTCTGTACATCAGTGACATTTCTTTAAAAATAGAAGTCATACTATTACTGTATACATTTATTTATTCAGATGGTGAAGTACAAAAAGGAGAGATTTACCTTCCCATGGTTCTCCATAAATACAGCATAGATCTGTCTCGAACACGCTCGCATTTTATTCCTGGATTTCCACTTGATGTGGTGGTGAGTCAAAGATAAACAAACATGTAAAACATTGATTCCATCGTGTTATGATCATTCTGTTTTCTGTTTTTTACTTTGATCCCTTGTCATTGTGTATAATTGCTTTCTGTTACAGGTTGTTGTTCGTCATCCTGATGGCACCCCAGCAGTTGGTGTACCAGTAAATATTTCTGCAAACACCAGAGACACATTTCAGCAAGGCAGCACTAATCAAGATGGGGGCCTGTATTCTACCTTCAATGTTTTATCTACCGGTCCAATTACAGTTGATGTAAGTGTTTACCAATTTATTTGTTTGTGGTATAAAATCGATTGTGGTCGAGTTTCTACTGTTTCAGCCTTTCCCTCTTGCAGGTTTCAGCAGATGGTCTTCAAAAACGCAAAATTGTACGACCTGCTTCATCACCAAGTGGAAGTTATCTTTACATTTCTATTACCAACAAGGTTTACCATGTGGGTGAATTTTTTTCCGTAACATTTAACACCAAAAACGGACCTAACCGGGGATACATTTATTACATGGTAAGAAATGTATGGTGACTCTCATTTTATTACCCTTAGTTACCTGACGCAACCACATGAGGGCGCTGCATAAACACTGTAGTCGGTTGAGCTTGCTGACTGCACCAATCCGTCAGCTCTGCTGAGACTTGTCAGTCTGCTCTAGTTTCACCAAGAAGAGGGCACATTTTAAGGAATCAGTTATACAACAGCATCAGAAATTGTTTGTGCCATCACTTTCCAGGTGTCAGTATTGTATAAAAATTATCCTGGCGGATTCACAAAACCACACTGACTCAACTAGATACAGTTGGCAGGCTTAACCAGGGTAACTCCAAATAAAATAGACATAGACGTTATTCAGCTTGAAAACAGTGCCAAAGTATCTGTTGTGAAATTTGACACCTCAATATCCTCTGCCAGAGTTTTATCTCAACAATGTGAACATTTTCAGTTTAAGTTGTTATAAACTACTATAATCAGTGAAAACTGAACAGAAAATTCAACAACAAGCCCTCAGTGACATGTCTTTCCACAACATGTAAGGAAATTATTATTAATAACTTCACAGAACCCTATTAAAACTCAGAACTAATTATTTAAAATTGATTAAGAATGGAGTATCATTCAATTTTCTTGTGTAAAGGTGTAAAGACAAAAAAGATTTGTCAGTTAAAAATGGACAATGACTTTAAAAGAGACATGTCATGTCTTTCAGTTCCTCCTTTTTACATTGAAATCATTCTGTTATGGTCTATATAAGGTGGAACTGCAATGCTTTGGTATGAATTCCTATTTAATTTACCCCTAGCGTCCATTCTTTCCCCTCTTCTGAGGTGTGTCTGAAAGCAACTTGTTTTGGTGCTGTCTCTTTAAATATAAAGGAGGCACTTCACACACTGTCCCCCTCCAGGTCACTGTCCGTTCCACTCCACCCCATTCGACCATTTTTGTAGTACGCTGGGAGAAAGTGTAATGAACAACTGAACATTTTAGCTTCTGTGTCCTTCAGCTCAGACAACAAATTCTCTCCAAAAATAAATAAATAAGCATGAAATTGGTAAGCCAGATGTCCATAAACTTGTTAATCAGTTCTGCAGCAAACACTGTGACGTAATGTCCTTAAGAAAAAACTGTACGCAGAGCTGAAAAGATGTGCGGGAGTCAGGCTGCCAACAAATTTGACTCAGTTCCACCAGTTCTGTCAGGATTAATGGCCTAAAATTCCAGCCGATTCAGACAGTGATAATAAAATATGTATTTATCTGCAATGCATGTAAACATCTGGTTCCAACTGTGTTTCAATATAACTTCATTTAAAGAGAGAAATATTTTCAATCACTAAGAATTTTTAATTGCATGTGTTTCAGGTTTTGAGCCGTGGGATGATAATAAAAAGCGGTTCACATCCCTTTGGTGCATCAGTTAAACATAATGTGTTGATAACAGCTGATATGGTTCCATCTTTCCGCCTGGTTGGTTACTATCACGACCAAACAGGCCACATCATAGCTGACTCGGTGTGGGTGGATGTCAGGGATGAATGCGAGATAAAGGTCACGGTGAGTAAACAAAATAGATAAGAGAGTCCAGTGGGACACCTCACAAACAGAACTTTACCTCAGTTCACTTTATTTCAGTGCATTTGATGAAGTTGTACTGTTGTTGGACTTATTATTGTTATTGTTATGAAAACTATATTGGAAAAGTATTTGTTGGAAGTTCATAAACTTAAGACTGCAAATGCACTTTATATGTGATTTTTTTATCAGTGTATGGGCAGCTGCTCTTATAAGAACTAGAAATGCATTTCATGGAGGACTTTTAAAAGGCTGAAGGCAAACTATGACTGAAAAATATATATCTTTACCTGACTTTAGGTAAAACATAAAGGACGACCTACCCCAGGAAGAAAAACTGATCTGGAATTGGATTTGCATAAGCAAACAGCTAAAGTTGCTTTGTTAGCTGTGGATAAGGCTTTCTATGGTCTCAAAGCTGATAATAAACTTACAGCCAAACAGGTAATACATTGCAGACATGCTTTCCCTTTGGGTTTTTAGTTATTGGATAGCTTAGAAACAAAAATTCTAAATGCTTTCCTTGTTTTTGCAGGTATTTTCTACCATGGAGTCGTATGACCACGGCTGTACTTACAGTGGAGGATCTGATCCAAGAGCAGTGCTTATGAATGCTGGCCTCGCTTTTACTTCTCAGAGCATGAACGAGTGGAGGAAATGTATGAAAGAAGATCACTTGTATAATTTAGTTACATTGTATATGCTCTGTCTTGCAATCTAGGTGTGTGACTGCATAATCTTAAATCATAGGGTTTTGAAACGGACTCTTTGGTAAATCGTTGCTCAGTATACTTTTTTGGGATTTGAATTGAGACATTACGGTTTAAAAAGTTAGTTTAGGTTTCTATCAAGACCATCTGGGTTAAACAGGCTACACAAACAAGTTTGAGAGCATGTTCTCCAGAGTTGAGCTTAAATATTCCTTAACTCTTTTAAACAGCTTTAAATAATCAGTCGAACCAAATGCAACGTACATTGGAGGTACAATTCACTAAGATAATCGGTACACAACCTGGGGGCAGTAGATCCCCAAAAGTGATTTTTTTATTTTATATTTGGCCAAAATTCTGGAAGACCATCTCTGACATGTTTACTGGATCCGCTGCTCCTGCTCAATCCGTGCTCCCAGCACAGGCACTATACTGAGCCTTTTTCTCATTTCACATTGATAGCTATTTCTGAAGGGTCCATCCATACACCTCATGCAGTACAAGGCAGCAGATGTATGTCTTTCTTTGCTTCCGCTCTGTCTTTCTGTATAAAGACCCAGAGCACCCAGGGAAGCTCCGCAGAGTTTCTCAGCTAAAAGCAGCTTGAGCTCGGTACGCGGCCTCTGCTGAACAGAGCGGCCCGCAGACTGGTAGTAAGCACACAAAACCAATAAAAAAATAATATCACTGCTGTTAAAAATCATTTATATTAACGTGTTCTCCTTGCTCGCTCCCACAATGGTTGGGGTAAAAAACCCATAAAGCATTAAATGGTGTCTGAAATCCTCCGGGCAAGGCAGCGGTCTCCTTTGAGAGATTTGGGCGTCCTGACTCAGGCTTGGCTAATTTATGAGGGATGGCAACAGAAAGGACCATATGAACTTCTGTCAGTGTCGTTCCTGCAACTAGAGTCGCAGCTGGCCAAGGAGCAGTGTGAGTTTGGGTTTGTGGAAAATCGGAACTGGATCAGGTGCACAAACAGTATCGCATTCAATGTGAGCCTGGAATTATTCTCCTTGGAGAAAATCTCCTAATTTCACCTCACCCCATGGCCGGTCAATGAACAACAATGTGTTCATGTCAAAACTCCTCTTGAGTCAGCTCGGTTTGACCCTACTCCGACTCTCTCCAGGCCATTCTTCACAATCCCTTCTTGAAAGGCAACGCTGTCATTGCACACTTGGGCATTAAAGTCTTTCAGAAGCGCCACTTAATCCTGTCACCATACAGGCAAGATGGGTATTTTTTTTAAAGCTTGCTCGATCCATAAGAACAGACAACATTCAGAATATTTCCTCCTTCAACCTAATGTCGCAAGGAGGCGACCCTTTTGCTCACCGGAGCAAACTTCAAAATCACGGCACTCATCCAGAGCCTGTGAGTGTCCCCCATTCATGCTCAGTGTCCTCTGTCCCTGGGAAACTCCAGAGTGGGAGAAAGTCCACACCCTCTCAGGGAGTTGGGTTCCAGAGCCTGGGCTCTGCACAGAAGTTAATCCAACTATTTCTATCTGGTACTGGTTAACCTCACACAATAGCTCTGCCTCCTTACCCACCAGTGACAGGAAAGTTTAGGACCCTCAAGACAGATTTTGGTTCCAGGAATTGACACATCCAGGCTCCTGCCCTTGCCTGCTATCCAACTTGCATGGCACCGGTTTCCATAAAGGGCCCATATCGATCCTGTGGCTTATTAAGGCTCAATCTGGGGAAGCCCTAGAAACCAGAGCTTGACCACCAGGCACTTGCCAGCAAGCTTCCCCCTGGGTCTGGCTCCCGGAGGGGTTCCCAGTTTCCCTAATCCAGCCAAGATTTATTTATTTTTGTGGTGACCTGTATTCTTATCTGTATTGTTAAATAATTTCTATTCACCCTTAATATGACCCCTCCCCTGAGGCCATTTTGCCATGGCAGGCCCCACCAGGAGCTACAGCTCTGGAACAAATGCCATCGTAGTGGTACAAAAACCCTCCACCATGTTAAGGTGGCAATTCAATAGAATATTTTTTTTTTCTTTCTATTTGTACTGATTTTTTTTATCCGCACTTCTTGTACAGGTTTTTGGTGTGAATCAGAAAATTTGAGGCAAAGACGTTCAGTGGACCTTAATGAAGCAATGACGAAATTGAGTAAGTTTGCAGTCCCCACATTTTTGATTTGATAAACAAGCTAAAGCAACAATGTCTTAAATCATTTTTCATTTTTTCTTCTCCTCCAGAATTAGAGTTTGAAGATGTTGACCTGCAGAACTGTTGTATTCACGCATTTTCTAACATCCCAATGAGAGAAAGTACATGTAAGATAAGATCAAACAGAGTTGGTTTGGTGAAAGGAAATCAGACATGTGCCGATGCTTTCCTAAAGTGCTGCCTCGCTGCTGAGAAGCTGAGACAAAAAAAGATGCTAGAGGATGCCCAGAGTGGACTTGGAAGGAGTAAGATCAGATGATATAAATTCTCACTATTTTTCATGACAGATAGTGGCATATCCAAAATATAATTTTAATGTTTCATATAACTAATGTACCTTTTTTTATGTTCAGCTGCAACTGCTGCTGACATTGAAGAGTTCTTTTTGGATACTGCTAGTCAGTATATTAGACGATTTTTCCCCCCAAGCTTTGAATTCAAAGAATTTTTGGTAAATGACAAAAAAAGGTAAGAAGTTATAGCACTAGAATATATTTATATCTATAATTGCTTGATTGTAGTTGCCTTCTGCTTCAGCTAATATTGTAAACTTAATGGACTGCCTTATGTCAGTGGTTTTTTATAAGAATAACCATTTTTCGAACCAGCGTTACAAATGTGTTTTAAATTTTATTCTTTTGAACACTTTTTAGTCACTCTTTAATGCTCCCTGACTCCATCACCACATGGGAGATTCAAGTTGTCACTTTATCTCCAGAAACAGGTAAGACCACAAAATGTAAGGGGAAGGTTTTGTTTGAGAGTATTTATTTTTAAATAATGTCAAATAAACCCTCACCTTTGCTTCATTCCTTCCAGGACTGTGTGTAGTTAAGCCGTACGAGATCAAAGCTTTCAAGGAGTCATTTGTGTCTCTGAGGCTGCCTTACTCTGTGAAAAAGTTTGAGCAACTGTCTATTTCACCTGTTATCTACAACTACGGTGAAAGAGACTTACGGGTAAATAAAATAAATACAATGATAATATTAGAAAGCATTAACTGTTTACTCATACTATGTTGAACAAGTTGACTTGTTTTTAAACCTGCATTTGTACAGGTGGCAGTACATATGGAACAAACTGAAGGACTTTGCTCCCCTGCTTCCGCCACCACCAGCTCCTACAGTGAAATCACCGTGAAGAATGCATCTTCTCAGTTTGTTTCCTTTTCAGTTGTCCCGATGGTAACTGGTTCATTACCAATTAAAATACGTTTATATGACGTTGAAAATGAAATGGGAATAGATGCATTAGAGAAAAACTTAAAAGTACAGGTGAGAGGCTCAGAGTTCTGTTAAACAAAGATTTCTAGCATTATAGAACCCAAGGCCAATATGTTAGTGATTCACATTGATAGAAATATTTTTCTCTGTTTATTTTGTTGAAGACTGAGGGAATACTAGTCAGGAAGGAAACCACTGATACATATAAATTAAAGGGTGAGTTTTGGTTGTCTTGCAGTGATTTTTTGCTTGGCTGTTGTAAAGGTTTCCATTTTGAAGTACACCATTCTGTCATAACAGGACGGAGTTCCCAGACCATATATATTGATGGAAGTCTGCCAGATGGCACAGTCCCTGACTCCACCTCCAATATATTCGTTTCAATGGAAGGTAGGTTCCTTTTAGGCTCAGATATAGAACCCATTTCTGAAAAGATAATCTGAATATTTCCTCACTCTCATCAACAGGGAACGGATTCAGTGGTTCATATGTAAAGAATCTTCTTTCCCCTGAAAAAGTTGCAAGCCTCATCGTACTACCTACAGGGTGCTTAGAACAGACTATGGTGAGACTAGCGCCAACAATTTTAGCCATCCGCTACCTGGACTTGAGTAAGCAGTGGTTTAATCTGGATCCTGGTGCCCGAGATGACGCTCTTGATAAAATTGAAAGTGATGGGAGAATTGGTGGTAGGTTATTTACCTAAAATCTCTATTTGTGGTGATTCTACTTAAATGCTACTTTTTCTTTGTTTGCTTTTGTGGTCAGTCTTTTAACTCTTGTATTGGGAGTATTTACAATAACATGAAAAAAGATATATGATGTCATGGGGGGGTCGGGGAAATCACATATAGTTTTATATGTGTAGAATACCTACAGTACCTTGCAGAAGTATTAAGTTTTTTTCCTGAAATTCCAACATGAAGTGTTGTAGCAAGTATCTACCACACTTGCTATTTTGTCTTACCCATTTGGAAGTGTGGCTAAGGCAAAAAGGCTTTTGCGTCATCTCATTTTCAGGTAAACAAGAAGTCATGAGTTAAACATTAAAAGGTAAAAGACATGCTAATCACCCTAAGCAATTTAAGTATAAATTAAATCATGTTTGACTTTATTTATTTTATAGTAATTGTTAGCGTTGCCATTTTTGGTAGCAGCAGTGATTTTCACTCAAAATGATTTTTACATAGAATGCCTGATTGACGTGCAACTTATATTGTCAAATCATTTTCAGGCTATATGCGAGTGTTATCATACAAGAAACCTGATGGATCCTACGGAGCATGGGGGTCAGTGCCATCAAGTAACTGGTGAGTAATTATTCTTTCCTTGTTTATTAAAGTTACCCATTTTTTAAAATGATAAATAATCTGCAAATTTATTTCAACTTCAGTGTAATAAATATCCAGCAAACTCAACAAAAAATAGTTTAAGGTATAAAATCCGAAATTAATAATAAAAAAATACGGAAAGGCTGACATGCCACGTTGTGCACAACCAAGAGCACCTTTTTGATCGAGTTTCAGTACTGAATCTTCTCGGGTAGAAGTCCATCACTGTTGTTCTTCTTGACACGTTAACACTAGCTACCTTGGCCTTCCTCCCGTCTTTCTGAGAACTAAAATCTTTGGTGAAACTAATGAATAAAAGATTGTCTACTTTCTCTGGACGAAGATAGACCTATATAGTGCTTTTTTGGACACTCACAGATGCTTTCCAAAAAAATAATAAATAAATAAACACAGAAATATACAAAAAATATATCATACTACAGAAAAGCAAGGTTTTGATGAGATGGCATTAAACTTTGGCAGAATATGTAATAATAAAAGCAATATATACATTTATTTTCTTTTGCTAATTAAAAGCCACAGTTTAATCTTAATCTCTACGTTGACAAAGAAAATGATTTCGATATGAGGAAAAGGAATCACAAAGTCTGATGTTTCATCAGGTCATAGCATTATCTCCCATACAGTGTTAGAAGATTTAAGACAGGCATTGGTGTTTTCTTTCAGAGAAAATCTTTCTTCCAGCCCTACTTGTCTGTCCAGACATATAGAAAACACAACCAGTACTTGTTGGAAATTACTGCAGTATTGTTATACATACATTGCCAGAATCACAATTTGAAGCTGATGACGAATTATGAATCTTAAGATTAGGGTGATCTCAAAGGAGGCATTGAGGAAGCTTAAAAGAACATTTAAAAATTTATTTTACATTGTCTGATTGTCTTTTGATATATGCCTGTCCAATTTTAAATATAAATCTTACAATGGTATGACTTAACGTATGAGGAAGTTTTGATGGCTTAACATTATTTCAGGTCCGTGAGATTTACTAGAATTGATGTACGGTGTGATATGAAGATGAGGAAGATGAATGCTGAAATTAAATAAAAAAATAAAAAACTTAGGTTAAGGGTGTGCAGAGATGCACAAGCAGGCTATTCCAGTTTCTTTGGAAAATGTTTACCCTCCTATCCACCCCCCCCCCCCCTCCCCACACACACACTTTACCCCTTTAATGTACCATTACAGATAAATGTTACATTATTGGGAAAATTTTCACTTGTCTGGTCTCAGACACCTGGAATTTTAGCTGAGGTGTGTCAACTTTTTTTGTTTCTCTTTTCCCTAAGGGTGACTGCTCTTGTAATAAAGATTCTGTCACTGATTGCGGAACGTCAAACAGCTGGCCGTGGAGAGCAGGCTCGAAGGCCCAGAGTTGTACCACATGACGAGATTAACCGTCCTGTCAGTTACTTGCTGTCAGTACAGCAGGGTGATGGCTCATTCAGAGACCCACATCCTGTGTTACACAGAGATGTCCTGGTAAGCTCTCTTGGAGTCTACAAATGTGTAACAAAACTTTAAAAATAGCTATATAAATAAATGAAACGGTTATTATGTGAAGCTCTGTCTTTGGTCTATGTAGACAGGAGACGACCAACATGCATCCATGACTGCTTTCATCACTCTTGCACTGATCCGCTCCCGTCAATTTCTTACTGAAAATAAAAATAAAACGGTGAGATTTCCAGAGATTGCTCTGCTGTATGTTCTGATTTGTTTGTAGCCTTACTGCTGTGCTGTTTAGCAGTTACTGGATTAATCCAAGGCAATTTTTTTGCTTCAGCCTTGTGGCTCAAAGACTACGGCTCAGAGATCTGTTGATCATAATTTACTTTCGGGATCAAATTAAAAATAGGTCATACTTAAAAGCTTGCTTTATGACTTCCTACGTGTTTGTCCAATTTGCTTGGCTGTGTCTTTACAGATTTTGTGACAAATTAGAAATCACTTGTATTTTTAAGTTCAGGAAAATAAGCTTGGTCAATACATTAGTACAGGAGGCATGTGGCTATTACTTTAATATCTTAAAAAAAAACATTGTCAGACACATTAATGCAACAAAAATAACCATCTGTTTACTTTCTAACAGGACATAAGCATTTTGAAGGCAACACGGTATCTCCAAGAAAAATTGGAAAAGCTGAGGCATAGCTATGCGATGGCTATTACGGCTTATTGCTTATCAGTTCACCGGCCACAGGGGGGCGCTGGATTAAACGCATGGAGCAAACTTCAATCAAAGGCGATAAAAGGCATGTCCAACCAAACTGACACTGAGAATAAGCCTCAGATTTATTGTTTGATATCAAATTTATTGGACATTTTTTGTATATCGACAAAAAAACATATTTTAGAGATTTCTCCTAATTACTGAAGTTTCTGGCTGACGTGAAATGTGTCATGCACCAATGTGGTAAATTGAACTATATATATATATATATATATATATATATATATATATATATATATATATTGCTCCATTTTCTAACATACTCAGATGAAAATTAGACACAAAAAGGCTATGACAAACCAATATTCAAACCAGAGTTCTTCTTGATATGCAGCCAAAATGTTATTCATTAGTTGTATTTTTTATTTCCATCCTTTTTTCATCAGACAAGAAAGATTGCTACCATTGGACAAATGAAATTAAAGACAGTCAAACGTCCATTGCAATTGAGACAGCTGCCTATGCTCTCCTAACTGCACTGCAAAATGGTGACAGCGAGTGGGCAAACAAAACAGCCTGCTGGTTAGTCAGCCAAGAAAACTATTTTGGGGGCTATCGATCATCTCAGGTAATTGTAACATCTGACTTATTTAACTTAAATCTAAACAATCATATTTCCAAGGTGGCTGTCTCTTGTTTCCCTAATTTTGTGATGTAATACATTATTCAGTAATAGCCAGACGTGCTAATGGTTTTCTCTCTGGCCAGGACACCATCATGGCACTGGAAGCCCTGTCCCAATATGAGCTAAATAGGACAAGTACTGTCACTGAGGTAACAGCAGAGTTCACGACCCCAGCAAGGAATGAGATAGTTAGGCTTGCACTGACAAGCAATGGAGAGAAAGTGGAAACACAGCTGCAGGTATCAAAGAGCATTTCTGAACTATAAATCAATACCAATATAAGACGTCCTGCTGAAGAAATTGTTGTTTTCTTTTAACGTTTTTGTTTTTCTAAGAAACTGACTGGGAATAACATTACAGTTGAGCTGAGAGGACAAGGAGAAATCAAGTTGAAAGTGAGCTGCTTTCATTTCTCTTGTCTGTACTTCATGACCGATGTCTATGATTTCCGGTAACCACCTTATTTTGCAGACTTCAAAGGCTTACCACCTCTTGGACCTTGAGGACGATTGCGCCAAACTTAATATCACTGTCAACGTGGAAGGGAAAGTGAAGTACACTGGTAAGTTTGATCAACAATAAAAAAAGAAACAGACGTCAATAAAACTGTATATTGACAGCCATATCTGTATTTGCAGCAAAGATCACAGATAATTATGACTACTACGATGATGATTATGATGCTCCTGGGGAGAAGCAGGCACGAGTTGCACGGTCGGCGATTGAGCGTTTTGATACTTTCACACGAAGCAGGAGAGATCTTGATAATGACCCAAATTCAGACAGCATGGTTACTTTTACTGTCTGTGTCAGGTCAGTTAACGGTTCAGTATACATACAATGCTGCAAAAAAAGAAGTATCTGTCCCCTTACAAATGTTTGTTTCTGTTTTGTTTGTTTTTTGTCACACTTAAATGTTTCAGCTCATAAAACAGTTTCAGAAAAAGATAACCCCACAATTTGAAAAAAGCATTTTTCAAATTGCGATTTCCAAAGCAACTGTTCGCTAAACTCTTGGGAGCAACCACTGCATGAGCTATTTTTTGCAGTTGATATTGCTGCATATGTAAATCATCCGAAGAATGTCATTTAAAAAATAATGTCATAATGTCAGCTTGCTGTTTTGCCAGGCCAAATGTTCCTCCTCAGTATAAGGGCTGGGTACGGTAATGATATACACCTCTACCTAGTTGACTTCAGTCTGATTGGCTATGACCATATTTGGAAAACTGGTTAAATGCAGGCCCTCACCACACACACACACACATGCACACACACCTCCATCCACATATACCTCCTCTCTCCATAACACTCTCTCACAAATCAATATAATGGCTAGTGGAAGTATTTGTGTTGCAGGATGTCAGACAGGCGAGGCCAAGCTGACCAAAGGCTTTAACCTGGTGGCGCGATTCATCAGCCACACAGAAAAAAAAAAGCCACAGAAAAATTAAATTTGTTGTCATGGCCCCTTTTAAACCTTGGCAACAACTGGCAATAAGTCTTTCACATAGACGTGGAGGAAATATGTTGCACTTTTTTGTGCAAAATGGTTTTACCACAGTCACACTGGAGGGTTTCAAACAGGAGTAGCCAGAGCATCTGAATTTCTCTCAAATCTGGATTTTGACTAGATTTTGACTATGCCACTCAATCTACAAAATACTTTTCCAAAATTCCAAGATGTTTTTTTCACAGTAATTTATTTGTATTTCTTTATTTAGCAAATCTGAGACAGACCTTTGTTTTTTCTTTGGTCACCAGCTGTTTCCACGTTGGATACCACATTTTCCTTGCACAATTGTGCAGTTGGTAGCATTGTTGCCTACTGCAACCCAGGTCCGGGGTCTTTCTGTTCAAAATTTTTATTTTTTATTAGTGAACAAGTAGGTTTAGACAATTCATAGATGAAGATGGCCAATATATATTCACATATGAGCCCATGATGATTTGGACACCTTTTTTTGCCTTTAATACATTAAACAATCATTTGAAAATGGCATTCACTCTGCTTGGCTTTGTCTGATATAAAAATTTGTTTGATGTTACATATTTAAGTGTGACAAAAAAGCAAAAACTGAAATATTGTTAAGAGGCTAACATTTCTTTCACATATGTTTTCTAAATAAATGATAACATGATGATAATAATCCTAACCAGCAGAATTTGAGGGTTTTTATTGTTTTTCTCTACATAGTTACAACCCAAACAGTCCTCTCACTGGAATGGGAATTGCAGACATCACACTACTCAGTGGATTTGAGGTGGAAGTTGAAGACCTGGATAGGGTTTGTTGTTCTCTTTATTTCGTCTTGAAATGTCATCTTCTGACAGTTTAAAGAGTCATTTATTTTGTGGGTCAGGCAGACACTGAAGGAATGTCTGTAAACCTCTTTATTGTAAAAAAAAAAAAAAAAAAAAAAAAACTAAAAATAAATGCTAAACTATACAAATTTGATGGATAATACCAATATAGTGTTAGGGTTTGGTGATACACTGAATTCCTCATTAATTAACAGAACAATTTAGACAATATTTTCTACAGAAATGTCAGATACTTTGTGTTCAGTCCAGTTTAACTAAATTGGTGCCTGGTAAAGTTTCCAAACCATTTCTCTTCATCATGGATTTAAATTTGTATAAATGACAATGTATTATGAGACAAAAATGTGTAAACCTAAATTACCTCCAAGTAATGTTTGTCTTGTCTTCTAGTTTGTGTGATGATTGACTTTTTATTTCAATCCCAGCTAAAGCAGCCACCTGAGCAATACATTAGCCATTATGAGATATCTTCTGGGAGAGTGCTGATATACTTTAATAAGGTAAAGCTGAACCCAAGTTAAAATCAAGGTATTTTGTATGGCTACTGATAACACGTATTCCCTGTCTGTCTCCAGCTGTTTGAATCCAAGGAATGTATCAGTTTCAGTGCCAATCAGACTGTGCCAGTTGGCCTTTTACAGCCCGCTCCAGCTACGTTCTATGATTACTATGAACCAGGTGGGGTATTCTTTTCTATACCGTCGCTGTTAATGTCAATCCATGTAAATCTACTGAGAAATGTTTCTTTTTGCAGATGTAAAGTGTACCGTGTTCTACTCACCTCCAAAAAGAAGCAAGTTGGTCTCCAAACTGTGTTCAGAAGATGTTTGCCAGTGTGCAGAAAGTAGGTACTCACTTCCAAAGCTTAGGATAGTGTTTTCTAACCTAACCCTGATTTAAACTGCTCCACAACTTCCTTTCTGACCTGCTGTGTTATTCTGTCTCTATGAGGGTGCTTGTTCACTAATGTTCTCTAATAAACCTGTGGGACCTTCACATAACAGCTGGATTTATACTGAGATGAAATCACACGCATGGGCTCTCTTTGCTTATACAGGCGATGCAATTGAATACATGGGATTTTTTAAAGAATGTTGACGTAGAGGGGAGTTGACCAACTGCTTTAAATACTTTTTCGATTTTTATTACTAAAATAACTTGAACATGTTTATTCAATTTTCTCCCATCTCACAAATATACACTACTTTGTGTTGGTCTGTCACATAAATTCCAAAGAAAATACATTAAAGGTATAGTGGACGATCTTTTTTCGGCTTTGAGTTCCGGGGGGGGGATCATCTTATCTATTGGTTTTCCCACATGCCAATCATTGTGACGTGCCAATGCGTCTGCTTGATCTTCGCTAGTTTGCTCTTGCTGCTCATGCACACTTGTAGTGTTTATGTATCCGCTGCTCTCTCCATATACTTTGAAAATGGCAAGCATGTATTTGGGAGATTCTTTAATGCGATCCCCCTGGGGAGCAGAGGAGCAGGTAAGCTGTTCCTGGGCATCTATTCAAAAGCTGCCTTGGGTGTTTATTACCTACATTTCTGGGAAAAAAAATCCACTCTACCTTTTGACATTGTTGTGGCTTGATAAAATGAGAATAAGCTGAAGGTATACTAATGCATTTTTTTATTACATATAACCACCTTTTAGGTTTTTCTTTCCAGACAAATAAATCTGGACTTTTTTTACTAACACAAATTTGACTTCTTTACCTAAACCCTAACCCCAGACTAGTGGTTCCTTCTGAACTGCTATGATGAAAGCATCATAAAATCAGAGCTGGCAATTGTTTTTTTTGTGTATGTGGGTAAAAGAAATGCTGCAATAAAATAGTTGCTTAATCTAATTAGTTCATCTGCACATTTTTGCTAGTAGTTTTGATGTAATTTATGGACAGCCAAACTGAACCGAAAATTATCAGCCAGCACATTAACTGACTCTTAAAGTCCATGAAGACTTTCTTTTACATATGAATCTATGGGCTTGGGCAGCTTTTTATCACCACATCTTTGCAGGTTTTTCTGTTTTGCCCCATAAAAACATATGTACCCCACAATCTGAGAAAAAGTCATTTGGACCCATACTAACTTCTGTTAAATATACTTGAAAAATTAATTCATGCATCAAATAATGTCACTGTGTGCTTTCTTCAGGACCCTGTCATAAAGTAAAGGAGACCTTCAAATTAAATCAAGGCAAAAGAATCACGAAGGCTATGCGTGTGGATCATGCGTGTTTCTTCCCCAGAGTGGATTTTGGTCAGTAGCCTCTTCAAGAATTTATTATACCACAGAGATACAGTTGGCCTAATAACTCTGAGGATTTGCTGCATTTTTATGTTAAAAAAAACAAACAAAAAGCATTTTTTTTCCTAACTATTGAAAGCCACAATCCATTAGTTAAATAAATATTTAATGTGTATTTAATTGAAACATGATAAATGTGTTAAACTAAAAAAATACATTTAATTTATATTAATGTGTCAATTTATCAAATACACAGTCACAAAATCGGTCATTAAATAAAGCGTAAATTGAACATAATTAGTAAAGTATTTGATTATATCTTGTGCTGCATTCTATCATGAAACTATTCAGACTGTTAGTTTAGCTCATCACATCTCACTGGTTGACCTACACAGCAGCTTCTGATGGAATCATCCTCAACAGGAACTGAAACTGTCGGATCAAATTTATCTGGAAGATTTTGTAGCTTGTTTGAAAAACCTTGCAACAATATTGTAAATCTCTTAAATTGTAATTCTTTTGTTAATCATAGAGTACTTTAAACGTTGTGACACTGTATTTTAATGAGTTTATTATTCTTATTATTAGCCTTCAGATCCTGTATCTTACAGAGACTACCTGTATTAAAATTATTGCAAGGTGCAATAAAACGTGCAAAAAGTTCTGTGCCAAATGATTTTGATAGGTAAAGCTTTGACAAATTAAGACAATCTAAGACTTGCTGTGCTAGCATAATATGAAATTATTTTATAAATAAAATAATTGTGCTTAACGTATTATAATTACAAACTTTAATGATTAATTTTTGCAATTAACCATGCATTTATCTACTGAAACAATTCAATAGATACAGATAAGTATTTCCAATTTTATTTAAGTTATCTTAAATAATGATTCTTTAGTGACTGGTATGTATTATTGCACATTTAGCTTTCAATGGATAAAAGGCTATAATTCGTTCACGGTATGTTTTTTTGATTTGTATTTGTTTGTTTGTGCTCCAGCTTACATTGTGGAAGTCCAGGAGGTCACTCTTAAGAGCAACTTTGAGCTATACAAAACTAAAGTCACTGAGATCCTCAGATTTCGTAAGTAACCTGTGGAGGTTAAAATGTGGGCTTTTAATTTTTTTGCAGACTTTTAGTCATTATAATCATTCATATACTAGATGGAGACCTCCATGTGGCAAACAACAGTGTTCGAGTGTTTGCCAAAAGGCTTCAGTGCAAGGGTCAGTTAGACTTGGGAAGACAGTATCTGATTATGGGCAAAGATGGTGCCACTAAAGACTTAGATGGAAAGTAAGTAATATAAGTTTAATCAAGAAAAACACCTGTTTAAACAGACTGAACTAGACTGTCCTTTATCTGTCTTTGCAGCATGCAGTATCTGTTGGAATCAAACACCTGGGTGGAAAAGAGGCCATCGGAGCAGGAGTGTGCAAAATCTGGGAACAGACGGCATTGTGCTGAATTCAATAATTTTGTTGAGGAGTACAAAACCGATGGCTGCAGACAGTAAATCTAACTCACAAATCTGTTAACCTTCACTGCAATTTAGACATTGAAATTGATTAATTGTTTTCTTTTTCTTTGTGATAACTTACCTCTGTACCATAAAAATATCTAATATCACAATAGCTTGTCGGACAAAATCAGTAATAACCCATCCATAAGCAAATGACTCATTAAGCTTGGCAACTACATTATCATTTCTAGTTAATGCATCATTTTGTTTCCTTATGTCACAGTTACAAGATATCCTATTGAAATAAACATTGCCTATGTTGTTGAGAAAAAAGCATTTTTGTGTTCATCATTATTGTGTACATGCTAGGTAGGTTGTAAAGGTCGTAAGTATAAAACAGTTTAGGCAATAATAAGCTTTGCTTCAGCCTATTCCTTTTTTTTTGGTAAATTGTGGGTTTGTTTCTTTATCGGGGTTTTTTTTTTTTTTTACTGTTTCCTGTGTTTAATGTTGGATAATTTACTAAAAATAAAGTGAAAGAAAGTAAGAAGCCTGTTGGTAAATTGAAAAGAAAACTTTAAATCTAAAGCAGCCATTGATTTGACTTATCCTGGCTGGGGTGGGGAGGGAAGGTTTATCATGATGCTTGCAACAATAGGATGCTCTACTAAGTATTAAAGATGCCTTGAAGAAATAAACAATGATTTTTTTAGACTGCAGTAGACATTCAACATGGCATTTTGTGTTAATTTTTTTTGATAAACCCCTTGCAATTTTAGTTTAGTTGAGCTTTTTCAATTGTTTTATTTTATTGGGGACTGAAATATTTTCAGCGCAACTATGCATACTCAGACTGAAACTTAACATTAAACAGAAATTTAGAAGTGATAATTCATGTTTCACCCAGCAACATGATTCAGTATGGTTTAATTTAGCTTCCATGTGAAATACTTTCATTTTTTTTCTTTTGCCTTTATGTGCAGCTAAGGATCTAAGAGGGGTCTCTGTGCTCAACCTGCCCTCCTCTTCCTGCTTGACATCTGCAGCCAGAGGAAAAGGAGGTGGGAGAGAGTGGATTTGGGCAGGGTTTGGATCAATCATACCCCCCAAAGACAAAAATTCCCCTTATGACAGAGTTTATGTCTCGTCTTGAATGCGGTCAAGCTGGAGACGTGATGCAGAAGGTTCTCAGTGCAATTACATAACGCAGAGCGAACAGGAGCGGGGAGGTCGTAATTCCATGTATTCAGTCTCTCAACTTGTAGTCATATGGCCTCTGAATGTCAATGTCAATTTTATTTGTAAAGCACTTTAAAAACAGCTTGTAACAGCACCAAAGCGCTGTACAGTTTTCACAAAACTATCAATTTGACTAAAACACATTAGAATAAAACAATAAATAAGAACAAATAGGACAGGTAGTTGACAAAGTCAGACCTTATTTAAATGCCAAGAAATATAAATGAGCTTTCAGGAGTGACTTTGGGCAGATTTTATACTGAGGGATAAGTTGTTCCACATAGTAGGTGCAGTAACGGCAAATCCATGGTCTCCTCTCCATAACTTGCCATTTTTAAAATACTTGCTAGATCTCATTCTTTTCTGATGAAGGACATTATCTTAGCATTGTAATGGATTGTATTGAATTTTATCCATGGTTGTTGATTTGTATGCCTTCACAGTTTTTTGAGAAACAGTGCACACTAAACATGTCTCAGCAAGCTTAAGTAAAATGAAGGTTTGTAATTGTGTTTAATGTTCAATGTTACTATGTGTCTTGCTAAAGTTTGAAGACGGATTATTACCTATATGGTACGTGTATTGTTTCCCTAAATGGCTTTATGTGTAATGAATTTGGAGGAATCCTATATGAGCCAGACACGGAGCCGATGCAAAAGATTTATTAAAGGAGAAGGTGGGTAATTCAGGCAAATAACAAAAGCACAAAGGTACGGAGCTGGCATCCAAGTCGACACAACAAGCTTGGGCAGACTCAAAAACAGAAACAGATCAGGACGGGTAACGGACAGGTAAACAGATGGATAAACAGGCGCTGGAAGGCTCTTACCACAGACGGTGTAAGTGGAGGCAAACAAGACATCCTGGCAACAAACAGAAAACTAAGGCGGGCTTAAATAGGTGAACAGAACAGGAGAGTAGGGCGGGACTAATTAACCAAAACAGGTGGAGGTGATAAAAGGAGCATACAAACTAATAGACAATAAACCTAAGGTAGAAAACAAGACAAAGACAAAACAGATACAAGCTGAAATAAAAACTAATAACAAAGACCAGATAACTAAAACAGGCTAAGCATAAATCCAATACAAAACAAGAAACAGAAATAAATTCTAAGACAGAAAAGTGGCTAAACTGAAAAAATAACCTGAACCACAACAGAACGTTACATAATGTGTTGTTTACATGGTGTTGTGCCAGTTCATACGTGACAAAAGCTGCATCAATTCGGGACGTAACGGACTGCGTTACCCATGATGCAATGTGGTCAAAATGGCCACCAACTCATGTAGTTCATACGTGACAAAAGCTGCATCAATTCAGGACGTAACGGACTGCGTTACCCATGATGCAATGTGGTCAAAATGGCCACCAACTCATGTGGTCAAAATGGCCACCAACTCCCATCACGCAACACGGCAAAATGGCCGCCGACCAAGATAAGGTTGCTATGGTGATGGCTATAAAAGCCGATCACACACGACAATCCATCTTCTTCCCTGGCTTTTAGCCAACCCGAGAAGACACACACACAGCTGATTCCGTTGGGGTGATTCCCCGCCACGTGTTCGATTGCTCGCTGGACCGAGATTTTTCGACGCAACGGTTATTCCCTGCTTTTTATAACAGGAGGTCGACTTAAATAAGTACTTTTAAATTCCCTCTGATCAAAAGACTGAGAGACGCCGCATCTCCCAGTGATCGAAGAGGACCCCGCTTTGTCTGGCCAACAAAGCGACTGTTGAACCCGGAGGAAGAAACGAAGGAGCTTTTTCCCCGTCCCGCTGCAGCCTGCGGACAACCGCGCTCGTCAAGACGCGTCCAGAAAGCCACTACTCGGAGCGCTCCGGACCAGCCCCGAGGCACCTCAAAGTAACGGGGTCTCCCCTTTTATTTCTGTCTCACCAACAGGGTGTTTAGGAGTGCCTGGGCAGGCGTTAGAACCTTGTAGGTGTTGGTTAATGCTTTTATTCCACGACGAAGTTGGAATTATTTTGCTGAACATTTTCTTTGTATGTGCATGCATTTTACAATTGATTTGCTGTGTTGATTTGTGATCCATCAAGAACCCCGCCGTGGGTTACCGCTTTATTTCTTTTCATCTTTTTCCCTGCTTTCCCCCCTCTCTCTTTTCGCGTCTTCTTATCAATTTAATCTTTTTGTCCGAGCTCAAGTCGCGGGCTTTGCTTTAAACTCCCAGTTAGCTGCGCCCCTCGAAGCGAGGCATTATCCCATCAGCGTAAGCGTGGTTACGTCATTAGGACCTCCCCTCATACGTCATCGTAGCAGCCATCTTGGGAGGGTGACGTGTATCTGAACTGTAGGTAGCTTAGCTGAACTAGCTTTTGGTAAGACATCAAAGCGCCCAGTGAGATTCCCGAAGCTGTTCTGTCTGTCAATGCTGATACGTCAAATGCCGGTGTTTCGAGGGCGGTGTTAAAACAACTGTGAGTTAAGTTAAGATCTGCTGACCGCTCATTTTAATCCATTGTTTATTTTTGTTTTGTTCTTTATTTCCACATATATATTTTGCATGTTAGTTTAGTAATGAGTAAGAATTCCAAAGTTGTTGAATCAGAGAATTACTGTAACAGGGAATTGCTTTTGGTTCAATAAAACCAACGACTGCGGAATAGACATTGTTTTGTGTTCAATTCAATTCACAGTTGCCTGGGTATTCAGAAATCAGAGCTAACCTCCTTTGGAGTTAACATCTGATATTAATACAGAGACAATATCATTGGATGGTGATAAGGAATAAGGATTTAAACTCTAATTGCAGTTACATTGGGGTTCTCACAGCCTGCTGGATAAACCTGGTCGGTTAACAGTCTGACCTGATCATTTATTACAGCATAAATGAGTTCATAACAGCAAATTAACTAATGCATTAGTGGTATAAACACTTACAAGCTTATAGCTAACATCACCACCATTTGAACTATATTTGTTATAGCGGAATTTTGAGTTGAATGATTTATTATTTAAATTATAATACCAAATTATAATTAATAATAATAATAAGCATATTCAACCAGCTTATGGCATAACATAAATTGGCTTTTCCCTGTGTGGGCGGAGTCTACTTATTGGCGTTCCTTTAGACTAAATCGAATAACCAGCAACTTATGAATTTAATGAACACAATCTATATTCCAGCATTTTGACTGCTCACCTTGCCAAAAGGGCTATTCAGTCATAATTGATTAAGGAGGTATCATTACTAAATATATACGTGTTTGTGGTGGTTTGAGGTTGTTAACCTGAGGTTTGAATATTGATTTCTGGACTGGAAGTCAGCTAGATTGAAATACACAGCAGCCAGCGTCTGCTACTTGTCAATCAGAGTCTGTGTCGTGTTCTGCTTTGAAAAGAGAGACCTTGCCTCCATCTGGTGGACGTTGTTTGTAATTGCAGCATAATTGTTTGAAAGAGGGACACGATTCCCTATCGGCTGGACATTGTGTGTAATTACGGCTCAGTCTTCCCCAAAGTGAAGGGCACCCTGCCTCCATCTGGTGGCAAGGATAGGTAGTTGCAGTCACGGTTTTAAAGACAGCTTAGATTGCTCAGTGTCCCGGAGGGACCGTTTTGAAAGTCAGTTTCTTTAAACTTGCCTTATGGTTACGCCCTTTTGACACTTTAATTTTATTTTATTAATTTTTCCCCAACTTATTATCATATCTTAATTTTTTTCCCTTTTGAATTTTTTTTTATTTTATTTACTTTTATTATTATTTTATTTTTCTTTCCTTTCCTTCCTTATCCCCTTCTGCTCATCATAAGTGGTCAAAATTGAGCTGTGATTTTGAAACTAAGGTTGCAATTTAGCGGTTTTAACTGTCATTCTTTGCCACCTCTGAAGCTCCAAAACACTTTGCTATTTTCCACACATGTGTAGAGCACCTGTTCTGAAATAACTTACATCACAAACAAAGCCACAGCTTTATCATTTAATTACTGGCCGAAAGGTTAGTGGTCCATGTCACTCAAAGTTAATTTTCTCAAAGTTAAACAAGCATACTAACCGTTCCTAAAACATAGGAGTTGTAAGTCGCAGGGTTGATTTTCCCCTGCGCAGCCTAATTAAACGCACGTATTTGAACCCACTTACTGCAGTAAAAGTGCCAGTCATAGTGCGTGTTTGCTGTTAACAGTTAAAGTGAAGCCACTTAACAGTGTTGTTAGCAGTTGTTGTTTAGCGCTGAGCTAAATTAAAGTGTATGCATTGTTACCTAGTGCTAAGCTAGAATACAGCGTTGTTATTTGTTGTCTGTCATTTAGCGCTCTGCTAAACTACAGTGTTGTTACTTGTTGTGTTGTTATCCATAGCTGACAAAGAATGGATAGTAGCGGTTCTTCAGTCAAAGGAGCTGAAGGTCCAAACCATTCCATTGGAATGGAGGCCCAGGATGTCATTAGCTCACTGCTTAAAATGACACCGGACGAACAAACCCGTCTGAATCAGTTTAACATAGGAGACTGTGAGAGGAGAATTCAGGAATTGGTGGAGGAGGTCCAGAGCAAGCCAAAGGGTAGATTGGTAGCAGATGTCTTGGGTGAATTATCTGCATTATACCACCGAAGGTTAGTGATAGAAACTGAAAGGCGTGTTTTAGCTGAGGAAAGAATCAGGGAGCTAGAACAGAGAAGTGTTCAGGGCAGCTGTCATCTCACAGAGGAGCGAGAGGAGGATCGCATTAGCTTGCAGACAGAAGGATCTGAGTGTGAGAACTCCAAAGGAAAACATGGAGATCACACCTGGAGGACATTGGATGAACTGGGCCCTCAGACACCTTCTGAGCGAAGGGTAAGCGAAGGTCAGGACAGATATAGCAGTGTGATACGGAAAGAAATGCCTAAACAACTTAGGGTGGCAATCAGGACTGATCCACATGATGGAAATCATGGGAAAACACCTGCTTCCCACCTGACCCCTGACACGGTCCGCTGTGATCTTTTCCCCCCACCAGGGCGACGGGAGCACCGCTCCTGGGACACAGGTGAACCCCACTCCTCTGAACTGCGTCCACAGACAAGAGTTCATGACAGGGAGGGTCCCCCTGCGTCCCACGAACGGCCGCCGATGCCAGGTAGGTGGTCAGAACTGGAGCCTCCCTCCTATCGTGGTTACCACAGGCAAGAGTCGTCAGGAGAGGACTCAGATGGACCAGCTCCGATCCCTGAACAGGGACTGCGGATGCATCAACTTGAGTCCCTGGCCCGAGACATAGAGCGTTTTGATCCTAGCAATACAGAATCCACCATTGATGACTATCTCAGAGAGGTAGAGCGCTGTCTGCTAGACTTATATAGTCCCTCGGCTCGAGAAAAGTTGAAGCTTATCTGGAAAACCACGTCCAGAAGTGTCCATGTTTTCATAGAAAGCCTCCCTCCAGCTACACGTGACCGTTATTCAGCTCTTTGTCAGGCTTTAAGCGAAGAATATTCGGCGTTTACAGACCCAGCTTCGGCCACTCTTGGAGCTTTTGCAATTCAGCAAAAGAGAACTGAAGCACCAAAAGAGTACTACCGTCGCTTGCGGGCTGCTTACTTTCAGGGACGAAATGCTCCCGGCTTGGAGGAAGACCACACTTTCAAATCTTTGTTCCTCCATAATCTTCATGAAAGCGTGCGTTATGAGGTTACCATGCATTGTAGAACCAAGAAACTTACCATGCAGGAAATCAGGAAATACGCGCAGGTGGCATGGGAAACACGTGTCCGGCCCAACAAAGGAGTCGACAGTGATAAAAAGGTTCTGCAGATTCAAGCCGAACCAGAAAAGAGTTTAGGTCTGGAGGGACATGAGATGCCTCCCTTCAAACCTAAAACTAGATTTGGCCCTAAGAAGCAACATGGTTTTGAGCCACAGCAGAAGAAAGCTTCCCAGGATAGGAGAGGTCAGCATGGCAGCATGGAAGGTGAGAGGTTTCAAAAATGGCACAGGCCGGATCCAGCTCGATACGGTAAGCAAGCTGACAGGCCGGAAAGGTCGAAAAGCACACATGACAACAAAGGCTGGAACCTGCGCATGGAGGAGTCAATGAGAAAGGAGATGGAAGAGACTTTTCGCAGGTCGCTAGTCGAAACAGTGCATCAGATCGCGCCGCAGCCGTCCCAGCCATCATCCAATCCTGTCGACCCTCCAGGTAAGCCAGGCCCAAAACCTCCGCCAGCATGACTAGGCGTGGACCAGGCTCCCCCTTCTAACAGAGTTTATCTGATTAAGAGGGGGGACCAACCGAAAATTCACCAACAACCTTCTAAGATCCCATCAACAGGTGATCAGAAAGCCACTTTTCTAAGGTTTCTAGGTGAGCTAAACCATCATGAAAATGCGCATCGCTTATACTGCTCGACAGTTATCGGAGGATGTGTAACTGCAAATGCTCTTTTAGACACGGGTTCCGAGATCAGTCTAATGTCCTCAGATTTGTTTGATGAGGTGACCAGAGCTATGGTGTCTCTTGGGAAACTGTTCCAGGTGGAGACCTGTAACGTGGGCATCACTAGCTACACTCAGGATCAGTCATGCATCACCAAACGGGCGTGGTTAGACATCACTTTCCGTGACATGACCCTGGTGCACCCCATCTACATATGTACTTTGGACACAGAACCTTTTCTTGTGGGTCAGGACCTGTTGAACAGGTTAGCCCCACTCATTGACTGCTATCATGGTCATCTTTGGGCCCAAGTGGGGACTCCCAAGCCCCTCACTTCTGGAAGTGGACTGTCTGTCCCTATCAATCAGGTGACATGCTCCGAGGAGCCCAAAGAACTTTTAGCACCATTTCTGCCGTCAACAGAGCCGATTTCCAAATCCTCTGACACACCACCGCTTCCCAGCGACCAGAGAACTTCTCTCTGCAGCCACACATCTTTCCTCTGCTCACTTAAACACTCTGGAGTTGAACCCTATAACCCCAGAGTGGCCGAAGGTGTCCACCTGGAAAGCACATTCATGCCAGACGTGCTGCTGGCTCTTTGGTCAGAGAAATCTGCGATCAGCAGAGATCTGTACAGCTCTCTGTGCCGTGAAAAGCCCCATCTGGCTGAAACAAAACACAGCCACTACTTGCTCTCAGCAGACTGGCCTCGCCGGCTTCTGAAAGCAACGGGGGTGTGCATACTTTATGCACAGATTGGCACAAGACAGCTCTCTCATCCTTTCAGCATTGTGGAGAATTTACACCCTCCAGTATTTGTTGGTGCTGATCTTCTGGTACGGCTGGGTGCACAGCTGGACACTTGTAACCAGGTCCTGTGGGCCCAAGCTCACGTGACCCCAAGTTCCTTCCTGGGCACCCCTGAAGCCATGCGATCAGGGCAAACCATCCCACAGGCTTGCCAGGTGGCTAGCGAGACAAACATGCTAATACCACCACAGACTGCAGGTGTACCTATTAGATTAGCCATCCTGAAAGGACAACAAATGCAGAGCACGCAGGTTTTCTTTCAACCCCTTTCTTATTTCCAGGAATCCAACCTGGTCATCCGGGGCACACCCCTGCTTGAGCTGAACAATCGCTCAGCTTACCTGTTAGTGGAGAATCCAACCCACATGCCGATCCAAGTGGTGGCGAAGAAACCTCTTGGGGTGCTCATCGAAAGCTCTTTCCACGACTTTGAGCTGAGCATTCCCGTCATTGGAGACCTGCCCTTATCCTTGACCGGCAGACAGGACTCTCCAGACACCGTGTTTACCTTTCCTTCCAACATGATCCAAATCAGGCGACATGAAGCTCGGCCTGCTGGATCTATTTGTGGTGCAACGCTTGAAGCTGAAGGAAATCTGTTGGTGTATGCGACAGCAACCGACCCAACAGAACCAGCACCGAATCAACCAGAGAACCGGGACTCAACCACTGAGCCCTGCCCTGGTTTCGAAACAGAAATCATGCAACAGCTGGGAAAAGCTGATGCACTGACCACTGAAACAGAGGAAACGGCACTTAAGGAGCTGTTTTATGAGTTTCAGCCCATTCAGCCCAAAGATTCAAACGAACTTGGGATCACACTGACACACGTCCATGACTCACCAGTAGGAGAACACAGAAGCTGCAAAGCTAATCTGACAACTCTCCCACAGGTGACGTCCCGGCCTTCAACGGCCCAGGATACCCAGGAGTATGTACAAGGCTGCTTAACCTGCAGCCAGTTACAACCCACACGACCACTAGACCAAGCCCTGCTTCAGCGAAGGGGGGTTATATTTCCGTGGTCACATTTGCAGACTGACTGGATCGGTCCAGCCCCCAAATCGTCAAGAAATAACAAATATCTTTTGACAATAACAGGCAGTTTCACAGAATGGGTCGAATGTTTGCCGGCACCGAATGACACCGCTGTCACCACAGCAGCCCTGCTGCTAAGTCACGTTTTCAGCCGGTGGGGCCTTCCCCTGTCCATCGACTTGGACAGAGGAACGCATTTCACGTCAAACATTCTGACCGTGCTTTTTGACATGTTGGGCGTGGAAGTTATATTCCACATTCCCTACCGCCCACAGTCATCCGGACAGGTGGAGCAAATGAACTGCACCGTGGCCAGCATGTCAAAGGAACATGCCAGCAGCCATGACAGGGACCGGGATACAAAGCTTCCCCTGGTCCTAATGCTAGTCCGCTCTACCTCACCATGCTCCACAGGGGTGACACTTTTCCAGATGATGACAGGAAGACAAAGGACACTTCCCCTGAATCTCATCTACCAGCCCGAAGACGTCAGTGTGACAACCGTCTACACTACACACCAGTGCGTCACTGACTTAAAAGACCGTCCCCGAACGACTTTCGCTGGGCCTCGAAAGAACCTAGAAGCCAGCGTGCAAAGTCCAGAGTACACATGGGTTCAAGCGAACCAAACTAAACCGTCCACTAAACTCTCCTCACAGGGAACGGAGCCTAACTCCGCCCCCAGCGAAGAGAACAATGCATAGCATTAAATAGGACAAGTGCATGTTCAATCAGGACACTTTAAACATGCACTAATAAAGCAAGTGTCCATACATAACTTCACGTCTATAATTTCACACTCAGCCATAACACCATGCATTGCTTTGGAAACGCTCACAGAAGTGGTAAAGAATGACATGATGTATACTCAGGTTGTTAGAGATTTAATACAGGACCTCACTCGAGAGGTTAGCTCATCCATAAATAGCCTTGCTGAAGGACGGACTCCTCCGTACCTGGTACCAGTAGATTTGGTCGAAAAGGTTCTCAAATCTGCCTCTAGTGAAACACTGCAACCACCACAAATACACCTGGTGTACAGCCTAGGTAGTGCAATTCCGATATTTGTAAATCCTGACAACTTGGAGATAGGATTTATGCTAAACCTTCCCATCATTGAAAGAGCTAATGTGTATAGGCTTAAATCAGTATTGAATGTCGGTTTTTGGCAAGGTGAGACCCACGTACACCTACAAACTCCCTCAATATTGGCCTATCATGATGCTGACCCCAAACTTTATTTAGTCCCTAATTTGGATTTGTGTACCAAAACCAAAGACATCCACTGGGTATGCCAAGCAACCCATTTATCAGAGACGTTACCAATTACCTGTGTGGTCTAAGGAATGAATCCCCTGAACAGAACTGTCAGGCTAGAATGACCCTTAAAGATGCAAGTGTGGAAACCAAAATTGAGCGGGCAGGTAACCGCTGGCTCGTTAGCACCCCAGAGGCAGAAGCCCTGTTATCCTACGGGCAGCATGACACAGTTACTAGACTAAAACTGCCCAACCAAACCATTTTCTGTTCCCCACCTCAAGGTGCTGCAGTCCACATTGGAAACATGGTTCTGCATCACCTTGACGTTGACAAATATGACTCAGAGATTGAAATAATAGATGTCTTTAAGGGATACAATTTCAGCATTGATGTCGGCATTGAAAGACAGCTTTTACTTGCAGGCACCCAGCTGATTAAATTCAGTCTCACTCCATCAGAGTTGAGCTCGGTCCCTCTGCTTCGCTTCCCCAGAGCTACAGAGTCGACCGACACTCACATTATGACCATTATTGTGGTTCTCCTTGTATTTGGATGGGCCATCACTACCGCGATGGCGTTTGCAGCATACAAGCAGATCAAACAGTTGCAAACCAGGATTGACGCCCTCACCTTTGTCGCTCCCAGGTTCGTAGCACCAGCTCCTTGAAGGCCATAAGCTGATTAGACTACGACCCGCTGTCTCTTTCCTTTCCCTTTTTCCCTCTCTCCTTTCTTTGGTTCAAAGTTCAAACCGGATGACCAATGAATGTATTGACAATGGTGATTGTGAAGTTTGCATTTCTTTTTTTTATTATTATTACTTTATTGTTGCCTTATTAGCCAATAGAAATGACTAGCTATAGCTTAGTCCTGCCCAGGCTAGGTCACTGACCCAGGCACAATGAATGCTTTGTTTTCCTCCTCTTGGATGATGAACTGAACTGCATGAATCCCAATGGACTACTAGAAAGACTATTAGGTTGTTCCACTCATGCACAACGGATTTTCGTCACGCCAGAATGGACTTGGTTGTAGCTTTAAAGACTGTGACCAGCATCCCACTCTTCAAAGCTAAAGGGGGGTATGTTGTGCCAGTTCATACGTGACAAAAGCTGCATCAATTCGGGACGTAACGGACTGCGTTACCCATGATGCAATGTGGTCAAAATGGCCACCAACTCATGTAGTTCATACGTGACAAAAGCTGCATCAATTCAGGACGTAACGGACTGCGTTACCCATGATGCAATGTGGTCAAAATGGCCACCAACTCATGTGGTCAAAATGGCCACCAACTCCCATCACGCAACACGGCAAAATGGCCGCCGACCAAGATAAGGTTGCTATGGTGATGGCTATAAAAGCCGATCACACACGACAATCCATCTTCTTCCCTGGCTTTTAGCCAACCCGAGAAGACACACACACAGCTGATTCCGTTGGGGTGATTCCCCGCCACGTGTTCGATTGCTCGCTGGACCGAGATTTTTCGACGCAACGGTTATTCCCTGCTTTTTATAACAGGAGGTCGACTTAAATAAGTACTTTTAAATTCCCTCTGATCAAAAGACTGAGAGACGCCGCATCTCCCAGTGATCGAAGAGGACCCCGCTTTGTCTGGCCAACAAAGCGACTGTTGAACCCGGAGGAAGAAACGAAGGAGCTTTTTCCCCGTCCCGCTGCAGCCTGCGGACAACCGCGCTCGTCAAGACGCGTCCAGAAAGCCACTACTCGGAGCGCTCCGGACCAGCCCCGAGGCACCTCAAAGTAACGGGGTCTCCCCTTTTATTTCTGTCTCACCAACAGGGTGTTTAGGAGTGCCTGGGCAAGCGTTAGAACCTTGTAGGTGTTGGTTAATGCTTTTATTCCACGACGAAGTTGGAATTATTTTGCTGAACATTTTCTTTGTATGTGCATGCATTTTACAATTGATTTGCTGTGTTGATTTGTGATCCATCAAGAACCCCGCCGTGGGTTACCGCTTTATTTCTTTTCATCTTTTTCCCTGCTTTCCCCCCTCTCTCTTTTCGCGTCTTCTTATCAATTTAATCTTTTTGTCCGAGCTCAAGTCGCGGGCTTTGCTTTAAACTCCCAGTTAGCTGCGGCCCTCGAAGCGAGGCATTATCCCATCAGCGTAAGCGTGGTTACGTCATTAGGACCTCCCCTCATACGTCATCGTAGCAGCCATCTTGGGAGGGTGACGTGTATCTGAACTGTAGGTAGCTTAGCTGAACTAGCTTTTGGTAAGACATCAAAGCGTCCAGTGAGATTCCCGAAGCTGTTCTGTCTGTCAATGCTGATACGTCAAATGCCGGTGTTTCGAGGGCGGTGTTAAAACAACTGTGAGTTAAGTTAAGATCTGCTGACCGCTCATTTTAATCCATTGTTTATTTTTGTTTTGTTCTTTATTTCCACATATATATTTTGCATGTTAGTTTAGTAATGAGTAAGAATTCCAAAGTTGTTGAATCAGAGAATTACTGTAACAGGGAATTGCTTTTGGTTCAATAAAACCAACGACTGCGGAATAGACATTGTTTTGTGTTCAATTCAATTCACAGTTGCCTGGGTATTCAGAAATCAGAGCTAACCTCCTTTGGAGTTAACATCTGATATTAATACAGAGACAATATCATTGGATGGTGATAAGGAATAAGGATTTAAACTCTAATTGCAGTTACATTGGGGTTCTCACAGCCTGCTGGATAAACCTGGTCGGTTAACAGTCTGACCTGATCATTTATTACAGCATAAATGAGTTCATAACAGCAAATTAACTAATGCATTAGTGGTATAAACACTTACAAGCTTATAGCTAACATCACCACCATTTGAACTATATTTGTTATAGCGGAATTTTGAGTTGAATGATTTATTATTTAAATTATAATACCAAATTATAATTAATAATAATAATAAGCATATTCAACCAGCTTATGGCATAACAATGGTAAAATAAAGTTTTAGATGTGGGATGTGTTTTGTAACTGGCTGAGATAGGGCTTCAATAAAAGCAAATAGCAGAGGACTTTAAAAGTGTGAATGGTTTGTTTTGTATTGGCATTTTAATAGCTACAGTAAGATATGTAAGTGCCATATTTAAGGAATAGCTGGTAATATTTCAGCTAAACTTCTTCAGAAGTCCTATTAAAGCGACTCTCTTTTTCAACTCAGGCACAAATAGATAGCACTTGATTTCTGGTAAATCACATGATTTTGGGGAAATTTGGCTCACTTTCACTGACCACTGAGAGGAGAGATACACTGTGAATAATGAATAATGAAGAACTTAATATCAGCAGTTGGAGGGATTTACCAAGGCCATTTCGAAATACCAGATGTATCCGAGTATGTTAAAAGAGATTTGCAGTACACTGTGAGTGACATGGAAACACAATCAACATATGCTTTCTTCATGTAGAATGGGCACCTTCAAGATCA